>NW_027190328.1:0-43154 GCF_040958095.1 Procambarus clarkii | reverse complement strand
CAGTTAATTCTAATGAAAACACATTGATTTTTATCATTTGTATTGGAAACAACATTGTCATATGTCTTGTCTTGGATCTAAATAATACGAAACCTTGCATTATGATTCGACGTTAAAATCCTCAATTTGGTATAATCGTGACTTTTTTCACGTTTTTCATGTAGTTTGATATTACATAAATATATTCATTTATACCAATATTTCGATACTATTTCATGTAGTCTCACGATATGTAATTTGGCCTTCAAATCTCAGAATTTCGCCTAATATTGCATTTTAAGCAAGTTTTCTTGCATTTTGTTTCGTACGAGAAATCATCGAATTTAGCAATATCTTGACGTTTATCATTCCCTTTTCCTTTATGTGATTTAATCAAAATATCATCGAATTAGGCAATATTTTGCCGTTTTTCCACGTTTTGTGAATTTTCATTTTATTAGTATTAATTCATTAAATATACAATAAAAATGATGCAAACACAAAATTGATTAGATAGTAACCTTAAATACTTCATTTTCAATCATCTATTTGTTTCTCGTTAAAATACTGAGTAAGATATTGAAAAAGGGAGAAGTTCGGTTTATTGCATATATCGACGTTTCAGCCGGAATAGAGCGGTTTTGCGTGTACATCTTCCATCGGTAATATAAACGGAAAATCAGGAACATTTTAGTTAATTCTAATGAAAACACATTGACTTTTATAATTTGTATTGGAAACAACATTGTCATATCTCTTTTCATGGATCAAAATAGTACGAAACCTCGCTTTATGATTCGAAGTTAAAATCCTCAAATTTGGTATAATAGTGACTTTTTTCACGTTTTTCATGTAGTTTGATATTACGTAAATATATTCATTTTTACCAATATTTCGATACTATTTCATGTAGTATCACGATATGTGATTTGGCCTTCAAATCTCAGAATTTCGCATAATATTGCATTTTAAGCAAGTTTTCTTGCATTTTGTTTCGTACGAGAAATCATCGAATTAAGCAATATTTTGACGTTTATCATTCCCTTTTCCTTTATGTGATTTAATCAAAATATCATCGAATTAGGCAATATTTTGCCGTTTTTCCACGTTTTTGTGAATTTTCAGTTTATTAGTATTAACTCAATAAATATACAATAAAAATGATGCAAACACATAAAAATAATGCAAACACATAATTGATTAGATTGTAACCTTAAATACTTCATTTTCAATCATCTATTTGTTTCTCTTTAAAATACTGAGTAAGATATTGACAAGGGGAGAAGTTCTGTTTTTATTGCATATATCGACGTTTCAGCCGGATTAGAGCGGTTTTACTTGTACATCTTCCATCGGTAATATGAACGGAAAATCAGGAACATTTCAGTTAATTCTAATGAAAACACATTGATTTTTATCATTTGTATTGGAAACAACATTGTCATATGTCTTGTCTTGGATCTAAATAATACGAAACCTTGCATTATGATTCGACGTTAAAATCCTCAAATTTGGTATAATCGTGACTTTTTTCACGTTTTTCATGTAGTTTGATATTACGTAAATATATTCATTTATACCAATATTTCGATACTATTTCATGTAGTATCACGATATGTAATTTGGCCTTCAAATCTCAGAATTTCGCCTAATATTGCATTATAAGCAAGTTTTCTTGCATTTTGTTTCGTACGAGAAATCATCGAATTTAGCAATATTTTGACGTTTATCATTCCCTTTTCCTTTATGTGATTTAATCAAAATATCATCGAATTAGGCAATATTTTGCCGTTTTTTCCACGTTTGGTGAATTTTCAGTTTATTAGTATTAACTCAATAAATATACAATAAAAATGCTGCAAACACATGATTGATTAGATTATAACCTTAAATACTTCATTTTCAATCATCTATTTGTTTCTCTTTAAAATACTGAGTAAGATATTGAAAAGGGGAGAAGTTCTGTTTTTATTGCATATATCGACGTTTCAGCCGGATTAGAGCGGTTTTACGTGTACATCTTCCATCGGTAATATAAACGGAAAATCAGGAACATTTTAGTTAATTCTAATGAAAACACATTTATTTTTATAATTTGTATTGGAAACAACATTGTCATATGTCTTTTCATGGATCCAAATAGTACGAAACCTCGCTTTATGATTCGAAGTTAAAATCCTCAAATTTGGTATAATCGTGACTTTTTTCACGTTTTTCATGTAGTTTGATATTACGTAAATATATTCATTTTTTACCAATATTTCGATACTATTTCATGTAGTATCACGATATGTGATTTGGCCTTCAAATCTCAGAATTTCGCATAATATTGCATTTTAAGCAAGTTTTCTTGCATTTTGTTTCGTACGAGAAATCATCGAATTTAGCAATATTTTGACGTTTATCATTCCCTTTTCCTTTATGTGATTTAATCAAAATATCATCGAATTAGGCAATATTTTGCCGTTTTTCCACGTTTTGGTTAATTTTCAGTTTATTAGTATTAACTCAATAAATATACAATAAAAATGCTGCAAACACATAATTGATTAGATTATAACCTTAAATACTTCATTTACAATCATCTATTTGTTTCTCTTTAAAATACTGAGTAAGATATTGAAAAGGGGAGAAGTTCTGTTTTTATTGCATATATCGACGTTTCAGCCGGATTAGAGCGGTTTTACGTGTACATCTTCCATCGGTAATATGAACGGAAAATCAGGAACATTTCAGTTAATTCAAATGAAAACACATTGATTTTTATCATTTGTATTGGAAACAACATTGTCATATGTCTTTTCATGGATCTAAATAGTACGAAACCTCGCTTTATGATTCGAAGTTAAAATCCTCAAATTTGGTATAATCGTGACTTTTTTCACGTTTTTCATGTTGTTTGATATTACGTAAATATATTCATTTTACCAATATTTCGATACTATTTCATGTAGTATCACGATATGTGATTTGGCCTTCAAATCTCAGAATTTCGCATAATATTGCATTTTAAGCAAGTTTTCTTGCATTTTGTTTCGTACGAGAAATCATCGAATTTAGCAATATTTTGACGTTTATCATTCCCTTTTCCTTTATGTGATTTAATCAAAATATCATCGAATTAGGCAATATTTTGCCGTTTTTCCACGTTTTTGTGAATTTTCAGTTTATTAGTATTAATTCATTAAATATACAATAAAAATGATGCAAACACATAATTGATTAGATTATAACCTTAAATACTTCATTTTCAATCATCTATTTGTTTCTCTTTAAAATACTGAGTAAGATATTGAAAAGGGGAGAAGTTCTGTTTTTATTGCATATATCGACGTTTCAGCCGGATTAGAGCGGTTTTATTTGTACATCTTCCATCGGTAATATGAACGGGAAATCAGGGACATTTCAGTTAATTCTAATGAAAACACATTGATTTTTATCATTTGTATTGGAAACAACATTGTCATATGTCTTGTTTTGGATCTAAATAATACGAAACCTTGCATTATGATTCGAAGTTAAAATCCTCAAATTTGGTATAATAGTGACTTTTTTCACGTTTTTCATGTAGTTTGATATTACGTAAATATATTCATTTTTACCAATATTTCGATACTATTTCATGTAGTATCACGATATCTGATTTGGCCTTCAAATCTCAGAATTTCGCATAATATTGCATTTTAAGCAAGTTTTCTTGCATTTTGTTTCGTACGAGAAATCATCGAATTTAGCAATATTTTGACGTTTATCATTCCCTTTTCCTTTATGTGATTTAATCAAAATATCATCGAATTAGGCAATATTTTGCCGTTTTTCCACGTTTTTGTGAATTTTCATTTTATTACTATTAACTCAATAAATATACAATAAAAATGATGCAAACACATAATTGATTAGATTATAACCTTAAATACTTCATTTTCAATCATCTATTTGTTTCTCTTTAAAATACTGATTAAGATATTGAAAAGGGGAGAAGTTCTGTTTTTATTGCATATATCGACGTTTCAGCCGGATTAGAGCGGTTTTACGTGTACATCTTCCATCGGTAATATAAACGGAAAATCAGGAACATTTTAGTTAATTCTAATGAAAACACATTGATTTTCATAATTTGTATTGGAAACAACATTGTCATATGTCTTTTCATGGATCTAAATAGTACGAAACCTCGCTTTATGATTCGAAGTTAAAATCCTCAAATTTGGTATAATCGTGACTTTTTTCACGTTTTTCATGTAGTTTGATATTACGTAAATATATTCATTTTTACCAATATTTCGATACTATTTCATGTAGTATCACGATATGTGATTTGGCCTTCAAATCTCAGAATTTCGCATAATATTGCATATTAAGCAAGTTTTCTTGCATTTTGTTTCGTACGAGAAATCATCGAATTTAGCAATATTTTGACGTTTATCATTCCCTTTTCCTTTATGTGATTTAATCAAAATATCATCGAATTAGGCAATATTTTGCCGTTTTTTCCACGTTTTTGTGAATTTTCATTTTATTAGTATTAATTCATTAAATATACAATAAAAATGATGCAAACACAAAATTGATTAGATAGTAACCTTAAATACTTCATTTTCAATCATCTATTTGTTTCTCGTTAAAATACTGAGTAAGATATTGAAAAAGGGAGAAGTTCGGTTTTATTGCATATATCGACGTTTCAGCCGGAATAGAGCGGTTTTGCGTGTACATCTTCCATCGGTAATATAAACGGAAAATCAGGAACATTTTAGTTAATTCTAATGAAAACACATTGACTTTTATAATTTGTATTGGAAACAACATTGTCATATCTCTTTTCATGGATCAAAATAGTACGAAACCTCGCTTTATGATTCGAAGTTAAAATCCTCAAATTTGGTATAATAGTGACTTTTTCACGTTTTTCATGTAGTTTGATATTACGTAAATATATTCATTTTTACCAATATTTCGATACTATTTCATGTAGTATCACGATATGTGATTTGGCCTTCAAATCTCAGAATTTCGCATAATATTGCATTTTAAGCAAGTTTTCTTGCATTTTGTTTCGTACGAGAAATCATCGAATTAAGCAATATTTTGACGTTTATCATTCCCTTTTCCTTTATGTGATTTAATCAAAATATCATCGAATTAGGCAATATTTTGCCGTTTTTCCACGTTTTTGTGAATTTTCAGTTTATTAGTATTTACTCAATAAATATACAATAAAAATGATGCAAACACATAAAAATAATGCAAACACATAATTGATTAGATTGTAACCTTAAATACTTCATTTTCAATCATCTATTTGTTTCTCTTTAAAATACTGAGTAAGATATTGACAAGGGGAGAAGTTCTGTTTTTATTGCATATATCGACGTTTCAGCCGGATTAGAGCGGTTTTACTTGTACATCTTCCATCGGTAATATGAACGGAAAATCAGGAACATTTCAGTTAATTCTAATGAAAACACATTGATTTTTATCATTTGTATTGGAAACAACATTGTCATATGTCTTGTCTTGGATCTAAATAATACGAAACCTTGCATTATGATTCGACGTTAAAATCCTCAAATTTGGTATAATCGTGACTTTTTTCACGTTTTTCATGTAGTTTGATATTACGTAAATATATTCATTTATACCAATATTTCGATACTATTTCATGTAGTATCACGATATGTAATTTGGCCTTCAAATCTCAGAATTTCGCCTAATATTGCATTATAAGCAAGTTTTCTTGCATTTTGTTTCGTACGAGAAATCATCGAATTTAGCAATATTTTGACGTTTATCATTCCCTTTTCCTTTATGTGATTTAATCAAAATATCATCGAATTAGGCAATATTTTGCCGTTTTTCCACGTTTTGGTGAATTTTCAGTTTATTAGTATTAACTCAATAAATATACAATAAAAATGCTGCAAACACATGATTGATTAGATTATAACCTTAAATACTTCATTTTCAATCATCTATTTGTTTCTCTTTAAAATACTGAGTAAGATATTGAAAAGGGGAGAAGTTCTGTTTTTATTGCATATATCGACGTTTCAGCCGGATTAGAGCGGTTTTACGTGTACATCTTCCATCGGTAATATAAACGGAAAATCAGGAACATTTTAGTTAATTCTAATGAAAACACATTTATTTTTATAATTTGTATTGGAAACAACATTGTCATATGTCTTTTCATGGATCCAAATAGTACGAAACCTCGCTTTATGATTCGAAGTTAAAATCCTCAAATTTGGTATAATCGTGACTTTTTTCACGTTTTTCATGTAGTTTGATATTACGTAAATATATTCATTTTTTACCAATATTTCGATACTATTTCATGTAGTATCACGATATGTGATTTGGCCTTCAAATCTCAGAATTTCGCATAATATTGCATTTTAAGCAAGTTTTCTTGCATTTTGTTTCGTACGAGAAATCATCGAATTTAGCAATATTTTGACGTTTATCATTCCCTTTTCCTTTATGTGATTTAATCAAAATATCATCGAATTAGGCAATATTTTGCCGTTTTTCCACGTTTTGGTTAATTTTCAGTTTATTAGTATTAACTCAATAAATATACAATAAAAATGCTGCAAACACATAATTGATTAGATTATAACCTTAAATACTTCATTTACAATCATCTATTTGTTTCTCTTTAAAATACTGAGTAAGATATTGAAAAGGGGAGAAGTTCTGTTTTTATTGCATATATCGACGTTTCAGCCGGATTAGAGCGGTTTTACGTGTACATCTTCCATCGGTAATATGAACGGAAAATCAGGAACATTTCAGTTAATTCAAATGAAAACACATTGATTTTTATCATTTGTATTGGAAACAACATTGTCATATGTCTTTTCATGGATCTAAATAGTACGAAACCTCGCTTTATGATTCGAAGTTAAAATCCTCAAATTTGGTATAATCGTGACTTTTTTCACGTTTTTCATGTTGTTTGATATTACGTAAATATATTCATTTTTACCAATATTTCGATACTATTTCATGTAGTATCACGATATGTGATTTGGCCTTCAAATCTCAGAATTTCGCATAATATTGCATTTTAAGCAAGTTTTCTTGCATTTTGTTTCGTACGAGAAATCATCGAATTTAGCAATATTTTGACGTTTATCATTCCCTTTTCCTTTATGTGATTTAATCAAAATATCATCGAATTAGGCAATATTTTGCCGTTTTTCCACGTTTTTGTGAATTTTCAGTTTATTAGTATTAATTCATTAAATATACAATAAAAATGATGCAAACACATAATTGATTAGATTATAACCTTAAATACTTCATTTTCAATCATCTATTTGTTTCTCTTTAAAATACTGAGTAAGATATTGAAAAGGGGAGAAGTTCTGTTTTTATTGCATATATCGACGTTTCAGCCGGATTAGAGCGGTTTTATTTGTACATCTTCCATCGGTAATATGAACGGGAAATCAGGGACATTTCAGTTAATTCTAATGAAAACACATTGATTTTTATCATTTGTATTGGAAACAACATTGTCATATGTCTTGTTTTGGATCTAAATAATACGAAACCTTGCATTATGATTCGAAGTTAAAATCCTCAAATTTGGTATAATAGTGACTTTTTTCACGTTTTTCATGTAGTTTGATATTACGTAAATATATTCATTTTTACCAATATTTCGATACTATTTCATGTAGTATCACGATATCTGATTTGGCCTTCAAATCTCAGAATTTCGCATAATATTGCATTTTAAGCAAGTTTTCTTGCATTTTGTTTCGTACGAGAAATCATCGAATTTAGCAATATTTTGACGTTTATCATTCCCTTTTCCTTTATGTGATTTAATCAAAATATCATCGAATTAGGCAATATTTTGCCGTTTTTCCACGTTTTTGTGAATTTTCATTTTATTACTATTAACTCAATAAATATACAATAAAAATGATGCAAACACATAATTGATTAGATTATAACCTTAAATACTTCATTTTCAATCATCTATTTGTTTCTCTTTAAAATACTGATTAAGATATTGAAAAGGGGAGAAGTTCTGTTTTTATTGCATATATCGACGTTTCAGCCGGATTAGAGCGGTTTTACGTGTACATCTTCCATCGGTAATATAAACGGAAAATCAGGAACATTTTAGTTAATTCTAATGAAAACACATTGATTTTCATAATTTGTATTGGAAACAACATTGTCATATGTCTTTTCATGGATCTAAATAGTACGAAACCTCGCTTTATGATTCGAAGTTAAAATCCTCAAATTTGGTATAATCGTGACTTTTTTCACGTTTTTCATGTAGTTTGATATTACGTAAATATATTCATTTTTACCAATATTTCGATACTATTTCATGTAGTATCACGATATGTGATTTGGCCTTCAAATCTCAGAATTTCGCATAATATTGCATATTAAGCAAGTTTTCTTGCATTTTGTTTCGTACGAGAAATCATCGAATTTAGCAATATTTTGACGTTTATCATTCCCTTTTCCTTTATGTGATTTAATCAAAATATCATCGAATTAGGCAATATTTTGCCGTTTTTCCACGTTTTTGTGAATTTTCATTTTATTAGTATTAATTCATTAAATATACAATAAAAATGATGCAAACACAAAATTGATTAGATAGTAACCTTAAATACTTCATTTTCAATCATCTATTTGTTTCTCGTTAAAATACTGAGCAAGATATTGAAAAAGGGAGAAGTTCGGTTTTATTGCATATATCGACGTTTCAGCCGGAATAGAGCGGTTTTGCGTGTACATCTTCCATCGGTAATATAAACGGAAAATCAGGAACATTTTAGTTAATTCTAATGAAAACACATTGACTTTTATAATTTGTATTGGAAACAACATTGTCATATCTCTTTTCATGGATCAAAATAGTACGAAACCTCGCTTTATGATTCGAAGTTAAAATCCTCAAATTTGGTATAATAGTGACTTTTTTCACGTTTTTCATGTAGTTTGATATTACGTAAATATATTCATTTTTACCAATATTTCGATACTATTTCATGTAGTATCACGATATGTGATTTGGCCTTCAAATCTCAGAATTTCGCATAATATTGCATTTTAAGCAAGTTTTCTTGCATTTTGTTTCGTACGAGAAATCATCGAATTAAGCAATATTTTGACGTTTATCATTCCCTTTTCCTTTATGTGATTTAATCAAAATATCATCGAATTAGGCAATATTTTGCCGTTTTTCCACGTTTTTGTGAATTTTCAGTTTATTAGTATTTACTCAATAAATATACAATAAAAATGATGCAAACACATAAAAATAATGCAAACACATAATTGATTAGATTGTAACCTTAAATACTTCATTTTCAATCATCTATTTGTTTCTCTTTAAAATACTGAGTAAGATATTGACAAGGGGAGAAGTTCTGTTTTTATTGCATATATCGACGTTTCAGCCGGATTAGAGCGGTTTTACTTGTACATCTTCCATCGGTAATATGAACGGAAAATCAGGAACATTTCAGTTAATTCTAATGAAAACACATTGATTTTTATCATTTGTATTGGAAACAACATTGTCATATGTCTTGTCTTGGATCTAAATAATACGAAACCTTGCATTATGATTCGACGTTAAAATCCTCAAATTTGGTATAATCGTGACTTTTTTCACGTTTTTCATGTAGTTTGATATTACGTAAATATATTCATTTATACCAATATTTCGATACTATTTCATGTAGTATCACGATATGTAATTTGGCCTTCAAATCTCAGAATTTCGCCTAATATTGCATTATAAGCAAGTTTTCTTGCATTTTGTTTCGTACGAGAAATCATCGAATTTAGCAATATTTTGACGTTTATCATTCCCTTTTCCTTTATGTGATTTAATTAAAATATCATCGAATTAGGCAATATTTTGCCGTTTTTCCACGTTTTGGTGAATTTTCAGTTTATTAGTATTAACTCAATAAATATACAATAAAAATGCTGCAAACACATGATTGATTAGATTATAACCTTAAATACTTCATTTTCAATCATCTATTTGTTTCTCTTTAAAATACTGAGTAAGATATTGAAAAGGGGAGAAGTTCTGTTTTTATTGCATATATCGACGTTTCAGCCGGATTAGAGCGGTTTTACGTGTACATCTTCCATCGGTAATATAAACGGAAAATCAGGAACATTTTAGTTAATTCTAATGAAAACACATTTATTTTTATAATTTGTATTGGAAACAACATTGTCATATGTCTTTTCATGGATCTAAATAGTACGAAACCTCGCTTTATGATTCGAAGTTAAAATCCTCAAATTTGGTATAATCGTGACTTTTTTCACGTTTTTCATGTAGTTTGATATTACGTAAATATATTCATTTTTTACCAATATTTCGATACTATTTCATGTAGTATCACGATATGTGATTTGGCCTTCAAATCTCAGAATTTCGCATAATATTGCATTTTAAGCAAGTTTTCTTGCATTTTGTTTCGTACGAGAAATCATCGAATTTAGCAATATTTTGACGTTTATCATTCCCTTTTCCTTTATGTGATTTAATCAAAATATCATCGAATTAGGCAATATTTTGCCGTTTTTCCACGTTTTGGTTAATTTTCAGTTTATTAGTATTAACTCAATAAATATACAATAAAAATGCTGCAAACACATAATTGATTAGATTATAACCTTAAATACTTCATTTACAATCATCTATTTGTTTCTCTTTAAAATACTGAGTAAGATATTGAAAAGGGGAGAAGTTCTGTTTTTATTGCATATATCGACGTTTCAGCCGGATTAGAGCGGTTTTACGTGTACATCTTCCATCGGTAATATGAACGGAAAATCAGGAACATTTCAGTTAATTCTAATGAAAACACATTGATTTTTATCATTTGTATTGGAAACAACATTGTCATATGTCTTTTCTTGGATCTAAATAATACGAAACCTTGCATTATGATTCGAAGTTAAAATCCTCAAATTTGGTATAATCGTGACTTTTTTCACGATTTTCATGTAGTTTGATATTACGTAAATATATTCATTTTTACCAATATTTCGATACTATTTCATGTAGTATCACGATATGTGATTTGGCCTTCAAATCTCAGAATTTCGCATAATATTGCATTTTAAGCAAGTTTTCTTACATTTTGTTTCGTACGAGAAATCATCGAATTTAGCAATATTTTGACGTTTATCATTCCCTTTTCCTTTATGTGATTTAATTAAAATATCATCGAATTAGGCAATATTTTGCCGTTTTTCCACGTTTTTGTGAATTTTAAGTTTATTAGTATTAACTCAATAAATATACAATAAAAATGATGCAAACACATAATTGATTAGATTATAACCTTAAATACTTCATTTTCAATCATCTATTTGTTTCTCTTTAAAATACTGATTAAGATATTGAAAAGGGGAGAAGTTCTGTTTTTATTGCATATATCGACGTTTCAGCCGGATAAGAGCGGTTTTACGTGGACATCTTCCATCGGTAATATAAACAGAAAATCAGGAACATTTTAGTTAATTCTAATGAAAACACATTGATTTTTATAATTTGTATTGGAAACAACATTGTCATATGTCTTTTCATGGATCTAAATAGTACGAAACCTCGCTTTATGATTCGAAGTTAAAATCCTCAAATTTGGTATAGTCGTGACTTTTTTCACGTTTTTCATGTAGTTTGATATTACGTCAATATATTCATTTTTACCAATATTTCGATACTATTTCATGTAGTATCACGATATGTGATTTGGCCTTCAAATCTCAGAATTTCGCATAATATTGCATTTTAAGCAAGTTTTCTTGCATTTTGTTTCGTACGAGAAATCATCGAATTTAGCAATATTTTGACGTTTATCATTCCCCTTTCCTTAATGTGATTTAATCAAAATATCATCGAATTAGGCAATATTTTGCCGTTTTTCCACGTTTTTGTGAATTTTCATTTTATTAGTATTAATTCATTAAATATACAATAAAAATGATGCAAACACATAATTGATTAGATTATAACCTTAAATACGTCATTTACAATCATTTATTTGTTTCTCTTTAAAATACTGAGTAAGATATTGAAAAGGGGAGAAGTTCTGTTTTTATTGCATATATCGACGTTTCAGCCGGATTAGAGCGGTTTTACGTGTGCATCTTCCATCGGTAATATGAACGGAAAATCAGGAACATTTCAGTTAATTCTAATGAAAACACATTGATTTTTATCATTTGTATTGGAAACAACATTGTCATATGTCTTTTCTTGGATCTAAATAATACGAAACCTTGCACTATGATTCGAAGTTAAAATCCTCAAATTTGGTATAATCGTGACTTTTTTCACGTTTTTCATGTAGTTTGATATTACGTAAATATATTCATTTTTACCAATATTTCGATACTATTTCATGTAGTATCACGATATGTGATTTGGCCTTCAAATATCAGAATTTCGCATAATATTGCATTTTAAGCAAGTTTTCTTGCATTTTGTTTCGTACGAGAAATCATCGAATTTAGCAATATTTTGACGTTTATCCTTCCCTTTTCCTTTATGTGATTTAATCAAAATATCATCGAATTAGGCAATATTTTGCCGTTTTTCCACGTTTTTGTGAATTTTCAGTTTATTAGTATTAATTCATTAAATATACAATAAAAATGATGCAAACACATAATTGATTAGATAGTAACCTTAAATACTTCATTTTCAATCATCTATTTGTTTCTCGTTAAAATACTGAGTAAGATATTGAAAAGGGGAGAAGTTCGGTTTTTATTGCATATATCGATGTTTCAGCCGGAATAGAGCGGTTTTGCGTGTACATCTTCCATCGGTAATATAAACGGAAAATCAGGAACATTTTAGTTAATTCTAATGAAAACACATTGATTTTTATAGTTTGTATTGGAAACAACATTGTCATATGTCTTTTCATGGATCTAAATAGTACGAAACCTCGCTTTATGATTCGAAGTTAAAATCCTCAAATTTTTTATAATAGTGACTTTTTTCACGTTTTTCATGTAGTTTGATATTACGTAAATATATTCATTTTTACCAATATTTCGATACTATTTCATGTAGTATCACGATATGTGATTTGGCCTTCAAATCTCAGAATTTCGCATAATATTGCATTTTAAGCAAGTTTTCTTGCATTTTGTTTCGTACGAGAAATCATCGAATTTAGCAATATTTTGACGTTTATCATTCCCTTTTCCTTTATGTGATTTAATCAAAATATCATCGAATTATGCAATATTTTGCCATTTTTCCACGTTTTTGTGAATTTTCAGTTTATTAGTATTGATTCAATAAATATACAATAAAAATAATGCAAACACATAATTGATTAGATTGTAACCTTAAATACTTCATTTTCAATCATCTATTTGTTTCTCTTTAAAATACTGAGTAAGATATTGAAAAGGGGAGAAGTTCTGTTTTTATTGCATATATCGACGTTTCAGCCGGATTAGAGCGGTTTTACTTGTACATCTTCCATCGGTAATATGAACGGAAAATCAGGAACATTTCAGTTAATTCTAATGAAAACACATTGATTTTTATCATTTGTATTGGAAACAACATTGTCATATGTCTTGTCTTGGATCTAAATAATACGAAACCTTGCATTATGATTCGACGTTAAAATCCTCATATTTGGTATAATCGTGACTTTTTTCACGTTTTTCATGTAGTTTGATATTACATAAATATATTCATTTATACCAATATTTCGATACTATTTCATGTAGTATCACGATATGTAATTTGGCCTTCAAATCTCAGAATTTCGCCTAATATTGCATTTTAAGCAAGTTTTCTTGCATTTTGTTTCGTACGAGAAATCATCGAATTTAGCAATATTTTGACGTTTATCATTCCCTTTTCCTTTATGTGATTTAATCAAAATATCATCGAATTAGGCAATATTTTGCCGTTTTTCCACGTTTTGGTGAATTTTCAGTTTATTAGTATTAACTCAATAAATATACAATAAAAATGCTGCAAACACATAATTGATTAGATTATAACCTTAAATACTTCTTTTTCAATCATCTATTTGTTTCTCTTTAAAATACTGAGTAAGATATTGAAAAGGGGAGAAGTTCTGTTTTTATTGCATATATCGACGTTTCAGCCGGATTAGAGCGGTTTTACTTGTACATCTTCCATCGGTAATATGAACGGAAAATCAGGAACATTTCAGTAAATTCTAATGAAAACACATTGATTTTTATCATTTGTATTGGAAACAACATTGTCATATGTCTTGTCTTGGATCTAAATAATACGAAACCTTGCATTATGATTCGAAGTTAAAATCCTCAAATTTGGTATAATCGTGACTTTTTTCACGTTTTTCATGTAGTTTGATATTACGTAAAGATATTCATTTATACCAATATTTCGATACTATTTCATGTAGTATCACGATATGTAATTTGGCCTTCAAATCTCAGAATTTCGCATAATATTGCATTTTAAGCAAGTTTTCTTGCATTTTGTTTCGTACGAGAAATCATCGAATTTAGCAATATTTTGACGTTTATCATTCCCTTTTCCTTTATGTGATTTAATCAAAATATCATCGAATTAGGCAATATTTTGCCGTTTTTCCACGTTTTTGTGAATTTTCAGTTTATTAGTATTAATTCATTAAATATACAATAAAAATGATGCAAACACATAATTGATTAGATAGTAACCTTAAATACTTCATTTTCAATCATCTATTTGTTTCTCGTTAAAATACTGAGTAAGATATTGAAAAGGGGAGAAGTTCGGTTTTTATTGCATATATCGACGTTTCAGCCGGAATAGAGCGGTTTTGCGTGTACATCTTCCATCGGTAATATAAACGGAAAATCAGGAACATTTTAGTTAATTCTAATGAAAACACATTGATTTTTATAATTTGTATTGGAAACAACATCGTCATATGTCTTTTCATGGATCTAAATAGTACGAAACCTCGCTTTATGATTCGAAGTTAAAATCCTCAAATTTTTTATAATAGTGACTTTTTTCACGTTTTTCATGTAGTTTGATATTACGTAAATATATTCATTTTTACCAATATTTCGATACTATTTCATGTAGTATCACGATATGTGATTTGGCCTACAAATCTCAGAATTTCGCATAATATTGCATTTTAAGCAAGTTTTCTTGCATTTTGTTTCGTACGAGAAATCATCGAATTTAGCAATATTTTGACGTTAATCATTCCCTTTTCCTTTATGTGATTTAATCAAAATATCATCGAATTATGCAATATTTTGCCATTTTTCCACGTTTTTGTGAATTTTCAGTTTATTAGTATTGATTCAATAAATATACAATAAAAATAATGCAAACACATAATTGATTAGATTGTAACCTTAAATACTTCATTTTCAATCATCTATTTGTTTCTCTTTAAAATACTGAGTAAGATATTGAAAAGGGGAGAAGTTCCGTTTTTATTGCATATATCGACGTTTCAGCCGGATTAGAGCGGTTTTATTTGTACATCTTCCATCGGTAATATGAACGGGAAATCAGAGACATTTCAGTTAATTCTAATGAAAACACATTGATTTTTATCATTTGTATTGGAAACAACATTGTCATATGTCTTGTTTTGGATCTAAATAATACGAAACCTTGCATTATGATTCGAAGTTAAAATCCTCAAATTTGGTATAATAGTGACTTTTTTCACGTTTTTCATGTAGTTTGATATTACGTAAATATATTCATTTTTACCAATATTTCGATACTATTTCATGTAGTATCACGATATGTGATTTGGCCTTCAAATCTCAGAATTTCGCATAATATTGCATTTTAAGCAAGTTTTCTTGCATTTTGTTTCGTACGAGAAATCATCGAATTTAGCAATATTTTGACGTTTATCATTCCCCTTTCCTTAATGTGATTTAATCAAAATATCATCGAATTAGGCAATATTTTGCCGTTTTTCCACGTTTTTGTGAATTTTCATTTTATTAGTATTAATTCATTAAATATACAATAAAAATGATGCAAACACATAATTGATTAGATTATAACCTTAAATACGTCATTTACAATCATTTATTTGTTTCTCTTTAAAATACTGAGTAAGATATTGAAAAGGGGAGAAGTTCTGTTTTTATTGCATATATCGACGTTTCAGCCGGATTAGAGCGGTTTTACGTGTGCATCTTCCATCGGTAATATGAACGGAAAATCAGGAACATTTCAGTTAATTCTAATGAAAACACATTGATTTTTATCATTTGTATTGGAAACAACATTGTCATATGTCTTTTCTTGGATCTAAATAATACGAAACCTTGCACTATGATTCGAAGTTAAAATCCTCAAATTTGGTATAATCGTGACTTTTTTCACGTTTTTCATGTAGTTTGATATTACGTAAATATATTCATTTTTACCAATATTTCGATACTATTTCATGTAGTATCACGATATGTGATTTGGCCTTCAAATATCAGAATTTCGCATAATATTGCATTTTAAGCAAGTTTTCTTGCATTTTGTTTCGTACGAGAAATCATCGAATTTAGCAATATTTTGACGTTTATCCTTCCCTTTTCCTTTATGTGATTTAATCAAAATATCATCGAATTAGGCAATATTTTGCCGTTTTTCCACGTTTTTGTGAATTTTCAGTTTATTAGTATTAATTCATTAAATATACAATAAAAATGATGCAAACACATAATTGATTAGATAGTAACCTTAAATACTTCATTTTCAATCATCTATTTGTTTCTCGTTAAAATACTGAGTAAGATATTGAAAAGGGGAGAAGTTCGGTTTTTATTGCATATATCGATGTTTCAGCCGGAATAGAGCGGTTTTGCGTGTACATCTTCCATCGGTAATATAAACGGAAAATCAGGAACATTTTAGTTAATTCTAATGAAAACACATTGATTTTTATAGTTTGTATTGGAAACAACATTGTCATATGTCTTTTCATGGATCTAAATAGTACGAAACCTCGCTTTATGATTCGAAGTTAAAATCCTCAAATTTTTTATAATAGTGACTTTTTTCACGTTTTTCATGTAGTTTGATATTACGTAAATATATTCATTTTTACCAATATTTCGATACTATTTCATGTAGTATCACGATATGTGATTTGGCCTTCAAATCTCAGAATTTCGCATAATATTGCATTTTAAGCAAGTTTTCTTGCATTTTGTTTCGTACGAGAAATCATCGAATTTAGCAATATTTTGACGTTTATCATTCCCTTTTCCTTTATGTGATTTAATCAAAATATCATCGAATTATGCAATATTTTGCCATTTTTCCACGTTTTTGTGAATTTTCAGTTTATTAGTATTGATTCAATAAATATACAATAAAAATAATGCAAACACATAATTGATTAGATTGTAACCTTAAATACTTCATTTTCAATCATCTATTTGTTTCTCTTTAAAATACTGAGTAAGATATTGAAAAGGGGAGAAGTTCTGTTTTTATTGCATATATCGACGTTTCAGCCGGATTAGAGCGGTTTTACTTGTACATCTTCCATCGGTAATATGAACGGAAAATCAGGAACATTTCAGTTAATTCTAATGAAAACACATTGATTTTTATCATTTGTATTGGAAACAACATTGTCATATGTCTTGTCTTGGATCTAAATAATACGAAACCTTGCATTATGATTCGAAGTTAAAATCCTCAAATTTGGTATAATCGTGACTTTTTTCACGTTTTTCATGTAGTTTGATATTACGTAAAGATATTCATTTATACCAATATTTCGATACTATTTCATGTAGTATCACGATATGTAATTTGGCCTTCAAATCTCAGAATTTCGCATAATATTGCATTTTAAGCAAGTTTTCTTGCATTTTGTTTCGTACGAGAAATCATCGAATTTAGCAATATTTTGACGTTTATCATTCCCTTTTCCTTTATGTGATTTAATCAAAATATCATCGAATTAGGCAATATTTTGCCGTTTTTCCACGTTTTTGTGAATTTTCAGTTTATTAGTATTAATTCATTAAATATACAATAAAAATGATGCAAACACATAATTGATTAGATAGTAACCTTAAATACTTCATTTTCAATCATCTATTTGTTTCTCGTTAAAATACTGAGTAAGATATTGAAAAGGGGAGAAGTTCGGTTTTTATTGCATATATCGACGTTTCAGCCGGAATAGAGCGGTTTTGCGTGTACATCTTCCATCGGTAATATAAACGGAAAATCAGGAACATTTTAGTTAATTCTAATGAAAACACATTGATTTTTATAATTTGTATTGGAAACAACATCGTCATATGTCTTTTCATGGATCTAAATAGTACGAAACCTCGCTTTATGATTCGAAGTTAAAATCCTCAAATTTTTTATAATAGTGACTTTTTTCACGTTTTTCATGTAGTTTGATATTACGTAAATATATTCATTTTTACCAATATTTCGATACTATTTCATGTAGTATCACGATATGTGATTTGGCCTTCAAATCTCAGAATTTCGCATAATATTGCATTTTAAGCAAGTTTTCTTGCATTTTGTTTCGTACGAGAAATCATCGAATTTAGCAATATTTTGACGTTAATCATTCCCTTTTCCTTTATGTGATTTAATCAAAATATCATCGAATTATGCAATATTTTGCCATTTTTCCACGTTTTTGTGAATTTTCAGTTTATTAGTATTGATTCAATAAATATACAATAAAAATAATGCAAACACATAATTGATTAGATTGTAACCTTAAATACTTCATTTTCAATCATCTATTTGTTTCTCTTTAAAATACTGAGTAAGATATTGAAAAGGGGAGAAGTTCTGTTTTTATTGCATATATCGACGTTTCAGCCGGATTAGAGCGGTTTTACTTGTACATCTTCCATCGGTAATATGAACGGAAAATCAGGAACATTTCAGTTAATTCTAATGAAAACACATTGATTTTTATCATTTGTATTGGAAACAACATTGTCATATGTCTTGTCTTGGATCTAAATAATACGAAACCTTGCATTATGATTCGACGTTAAAATCCTCAAATTTGGTATAATCGTGACTTTTTTCACGTTTTTCATGTAGTTTGATATTACGTAAATATATTCATTTATACCAATATTTCGATACTATTTCATGTAGTATCACGATATGTAATTTGGCCTTCAAATCTCAGAATTTCGCCTAATATTGCATTTTAAGCAAGTTTTCTTGCATTTTGTTTCGTACGAGAAATCATCGAATTTAGCAATATTTTGACGTTTATCATTCCCTTTTCCTTTATGTGATTTAATCAAAATATCATCGAATTAGGCAATATTTTGCCGTTTTTCCACGTTTTGGTGAATTTTCAGTTTATTAGTATTAACTCAATAAATATACAATAAAAATGCTGCAAACACATAATTGATTAGATTATAACCTTAAATACTTCATTTTCAATCATCTATTTGTTTCTCTTTAAAATACTGAGTAAGATATTGAAAAGGGGAGAAGTTCTGTTTTTATTGCATATATCGACGTTTCAGCCGGATTAGAGCGGTTTTACGTGAATATCTTCCATCGGTAATATAAACGGAAAATCAGGAACATTTTAGTTAATTCTAATGAAAACACATTTATTTTTATAATTTGTATTGGAAACAACATTGTCATATGTCTTTTCATGGATCTAAATAGTACGAAACCTCGCTTTATGATTCGAAGTTAAAATCCTCAAATTTTTTATAATAGTGACTTTTTTCACGTTTTTCATGTAGTTTGATATTACGTAAATATATTCATTTATACCAATATTTCGATACTATTTCATGTAGTATCACGATATGTGATTTGGCCTTCAAATCTCAGAATTTCGCATAATATTGCATTTTAAGCAAGTTTTCTAGCATTTTGTTTCGTACGAGAAATCATCGAATTTAGCAATATTTTGACGTTAATCATTCCCTTTTCCTTTATGTGATTTAATCAAAATATCATCGAATTATGCAATATTTTGCCATTTTTCCACGTTTTTGTGAATTTTCAGTTTATTAGTATTGATTCAATAAATATACAATAAAAATAATGCAAACACATAATTGATTAGATTGTAACCTTAAATACTTCATTTTCAATCATCTATTTGTTTCTCTTTAAAATACTGAGTAAGATATTGAAAAGGGGAGAAGTTCTGTTTTTATTGCATATATCGACGTTTCAGCCGGATTAGAGCGGTTTTACTTGTACATCTTCCATCGGTAATATGAACGGAAAATCAGGAACATTTCAGTTAATTCTAATGAAAACACATTGATTTTTATCATTTGTATTGGAAACAACATTGTCATATGTCTTGTCTTGGATCTAAATAATACGAAACCTTGCATTATGATTCGACGTTAAAATCCTCAAATTTGGTATAATCGTGACTTTTTTCACGTTTTTCATGTAGTTTGATATTACGTAAATATATTCATTTATACCAATATTTCGATACTATTTCATGTAGTATCACGATATGTAATTTGGCCTTCAAATCTCAGAATTTCGCCTAATATTGCATTTTAAGCAAGTTTTCTTGCATTTTGTTTCGTACGAGAAATCATCGAATTTAGCAATATTTTGACGTTTATCATTCCCTTTTCCTTTATGTGATTTAATCAAAATATCATCGAATTAGGCAATATTTTGCCGTTTTTCCACGTTTTGGTGAATTTTCAGTTTATTAGTATTAACTCAATAAATATACAATAAAAATGCTGCAAACACATAATTGATCAGATTATAACCTTAAATACTTCATTTTCAATCATCTATTTGTTTCTCTTTAAAATACTGAGTAAGATATTGAAAAGGGGAGAAGTTCTGTTTTTATTGCATATATCGACGTTTCAGCCGGATTAGAGCGGTTTTACGTGAATATCTTCCATCGGTAATATAAACGGAAAATCAGGAACATTTTAGTTAATTCTAATGAAAACACATTTATTTTTATAATTTGTATTGGAAACAACATTGTCATATGTCTTTTCATGGATCTAAATAGTACGAAACCTCGCTTTATGATTCGAAGTTAAAATCCTCAAATTTGGTATAATCGTGACTTTTTTAACGTTTTTCATGTAGTTTGATATTACGTAAATATATTCATTTTTACCAATATTTCGATACTATTTCATGTAGTATCACGATATGTGATTTGGCCTACAAATCTCAGAATTTCGCATAATATTGCATTTTAAGCAAGTTTTCTTGCATTTTGTTTCGTACGAGAAATCATCGAATTTAGCAATATTTTGACGTTTATCATTCCCTTTTCCTTTATGTGATTTAATCAAAATATCATCGAATTAAGCAATATTTTGCCGTTTTTCCACGTTTTTGTGAATTTTCAGTTTATTAGTATTAACTCAATAAATATACAATAAAAATGATGCAAACACATAATTGATTAGATTATAACCTTAAATACTTCATTTTCAATCATCTATTTGTTTCTCTTTAAAATACTGAGTAAGATATTGAAAAGGGGAGAAGTTCTGTTTTTATTGCATATATCGACGTTTCAGCCGGATAAGAGCGGTTTTACGTGGACATCTTCCATCGGTAATATAAACAGAAAATCAGGAACATTTTAGTTAATTCTAATGAAAACACATTGATTTTTATAATTTGTATTGGAAACAACATTGTCATATGTCTTTTCATGGATCAAAATAGTACGAAACCTCGCTTTATGATTCGAAGTTAAAATCCTCAAATTTGGTATAGTCGTGACTTTTTTCACGTTTTTCATGTAGTTTGATATTACGTCAATATATTCATTTTTACCAATATTTCGATACTATTTCATGTAGTATCACGATATGTGATTTGGCCTTCAAATCTCAGAATTTCGCATAATATTGCATTTTAAGCAAGTTTTCTTGCATTTTGTTTCGTACGAGAAATCATCGAATTTAGCAATATTTTGACGTTTATCATTCCCCTTTCCTTAATGTGATTTAATCAAAATATCATCGAATTAGGCAATATTTTGCCGTTTTTCCACGTTTTTGTGAATTTTCATTTTATTAGTATTAATTCATTAAATATACAATAAAAATGATGCAAACACATAATTGATTAGATTATAACCTTAAATACGTCATTTACAATCATTTATTTGTTTCTCTTTAAAATACTGAGTAAGATATTGAAAAGGGGAGAAGTTCTGTTTTTATTGCATATATCGACGTTTCAGCCGGATTAGAGCGGTTTTACGTGTGCATCTTCCATCGGTAATATGAACGGAAAATCAGGAACATTTCAGTTAATTCTAATGAAAACACATTGATTTTTATCATTTGTATTGGAAACAACATTGTCATATGTCTTTTCTTGGATCTAAATAATACGAAACCTTGCACTATGATTCGAAGTTAAAATCCTCAAATTTGGTATAATCGTGACTTTTTTCATGTTTTTCATGTAGTTTGATATTACGTAAATATATTCATTTTTACCAATATTTCGATACTATTTCATGTAGTATCACGATATGTGATTTGGCCTTCAAATATCAGAATTTCGCATAATATTGCATTTTAAGCAAGTTTTCTTGCATTTTGTTTCGTACGAGAAATCATCGAATTTAGCAATATTTTGACGTTTATCCTTCCCTTTTCCTTTATGTGATTTAATCAAAATATCATCGAATTAGGCAATATTTTGCCGTTTTTCCACGTTTTTGTGAATTTTCAGTTTATTAGTATTAATTCATTAAATATACAATAAAAATGATGCAAACACATAATTGATTAGATAGTAACCTTAAATACTTCATTTTCAATCATCTATTTGTTTCTCGTTAAAATACTGAGTAAGATATTGAAAAGGGGAGAAGTTCGGTTTTTATTGCATATATCGATGTTTCAGCCGGAATAGAGCGGTTTTGCGTGTACATCTTCCATCGGTAATATAAACGGAAAATCAGGAACATTTTAGTTAATTCTAATGAAAACACATTGATTTTTATAGTTTGTATTGGAAACAACATTGTCATATGTCTTTTCATGGATCTAAATAGTACGAAACCTCGCTTTATGATTCGAAGTTAAAATCCTCAAATTTTTTATAATAGTGACTTTTTTCACGTTTTTCATGTAGTTTGATATTACGTAAATATATTCATTTTTACCAATATTTCGATACTATTTCATGTAGTATCACGATATGTGATTTGGCCTTCAAATCTCAGAATTTCGCATAATATTGCATTTTAAGCAAGTTTTCTTGCATTTTGTTTCGTACGAGAAATCATCGAATTTAGCAATATTTTGACGTTTATCATTCCCTTTTCCTTTATGTGATTTAATCAAAATATCATCGAATTATGCAATATTTTGCCATTTTTCCACGTTTTTGTGAATTTTCAGTTTATTAGTATTGATTCAATAAATATACAATAAAAATAATGCAAACACATAATTGATTAGATTGTAACCTTAAATACTTCATTTTCAATCATCTATTTGTTTCTCTTTAAAATACTGAGTAAGATATTGAAAAGGGGAGAAGTTCTGTTTTTATTGCATATATCGACGTTTCAGCCGGATTAGAGCGGTTTTACTTGTACATCTTCCATCGGTAATATGAACGGAAAATCAGGAACATTTCAGTTAATTCTAATGAAAACACATTGATTTTTATCATTTGTATTGGAAACAACATTGTCATATGTCTTGTCTTGGATCTAAATAATACGAAACCTTGCATTATGATTCGACGTTAAAATCCTCATATTTGGTATAATCGTGACTTTTTTCACGTTTTTCATGTAGTTTGATATTACATAAATATATTCATTTATACCAATATTTCGATACTATTTCATGTAGTATCACGATATGTAATTTGGCCTTCAAATCTCAGAATTTCGCCTAATATTGCATTTTAAGCAAGTTTTCTTGCATTTTGTTTCGTACGAGAAATCATCGAATTTAGCAATATTTTGACGTTTATCATTCCCTTTTCCTTTATGTGATTTAATCAAAATATCATCGAATTAGGCAATATTTTGCCGTTTTTCCACGTTTTGGTGAATTTTCAGTTTATTAGTATTAACTCAATAAATATACAATAAAAATGCTGCAAACACATAATTGATTAGATTATAACCTTAAATACTTCTTTTTCAATCATCTATTTGTTTCTCTTTAAAATACTGAGTAAGATATTGAAAAGGGGAGAAGTTCTGTTTTTATTGCATATATCGACGTTTCAGCCGGATTAGAGCGGTTTTACTTGTACATCTTCCATCGGTAATATGAACGGAAAATCAGGAACATTTCAGTAAATTCTAATGAAAACACATTGATTTTTATCATTTGTATTGGAAACAACATTGTCATATGTCTTTTCATGGATCTAAATAGTACGAAACCTCGCTTTATGATTCGAAGTTAAAATCCTCAAATTTGGTATAATCGTGACTTTTTTAACGTTTTTCATGTAGTTTGATATTACGTAAATATATTCATTTTTACCAATATTTCGATACTATTTCATGTAGTATCACGATATGTGATTTGGCCTTCAAATCTCAGAATTTCGCATAATATTGCATTTTAAGCAAGTTTTCTTGCATTTTGTTTCGTACGAGAAATCATCGAATTTAGCAATATTTTGACGTTTATCATTCCCTTTTCCTTTATGTGATTTAATCAAAATATCATCGAATTAAGCAATATTTTGCCGTTTTTCCACGTTTTTGTGAATTTTCAGTTTATTAGTATTAACTCAATAAATATACAATAAAAATGATGCAAACACATAATTGATTAGATTATAACCTTAAATACTTCATTTTCAATCATCTATTTGTTTCTCTTTAAAATACTGAGTAAGATATTGAAAAGGGGAGAAGTTCTGTTTTTATTGCATATATCGACGTTTCAGCCGGATAAGAGCGGTTTTACGTGGACATCTTCCATCGGTAATATAAACAGAAAATCAGGAACATTTTAGTTAATTCTAATGAAAACACATTGATTTTTATAATTTGTATTGGAAACAACATTGTCATATGTCTTTTCATGGATCTAAATAGTACGAAACCTCGCTTTATGATTCGAAGTTAAAATCCTCAAATTTGGTATAGTCGTGACTTTTTTCACGTTTTTCATGTAGTTTGATATTACGTCAATATATTCATTTTTACCAATATTTCGATACTATTTCATGTAGTATCACGATATGTGATTTGGCCTTCAAATCTCAGAATTTCGCATAATATTGCATTTTAAGCAAGTTTTCTTGCATTTTGTTTCGTACGAGAAATCATCGAATTTAGCAATATTTTGACGTTTATCATTCCCCTTTCCTTAATGTGATTTAATCAAAATATCATCGAATTAGGCAATATTTTGCCGTTTTTCCACGTTTTTGTGAATTTTCATTTTATTAGTATTAATTCATTAAATATACAATAAAAATGATGCAAACACATAATTGATTAGATTATAACCTTAAATACGTCATTTACAATCATTTATTTGTTTCTCTTTAAAATACTGAGTAAGATATTGAAAAGGGGAGAAGTTCTGTTTTTATTGCATATATCGACGTTTCAGCCGGATTAGAGCGGTTTTACGTGTGCATCTTCCATCGGTAATATGAACGGAAAATCAGGAACATTTCAGTTAATTCTAATGAAAACACATTGATTTTTATCATTTGTATTGGAAACAACATTGTCATATGTCTTTTCTTGGATCTAAATAATACGAAACCTTGCACTATGATTCGAAGTTAAAATCCTCAAATTTGGTATAATCGTGACTTTTTTCACGTTTTTCATGTAGTTTGATATTACGTAAATATATTCATTTTTACCAATATTTCGATACTATTTCATGTAGTATCACGATATGTGATTTGGCCTTCAAATATCAGAATTTCGCATAATATTGCATTTTAAGCAAGTTTTCTTGCATTTTGTTTCGTACGAGAAATCATCGAATTTAGCAATATTTTGACGTTTATCCTTCCCTTTTCCTTTATGTGATTTAATCAAAATATCATCGAATTAGGCAATATTTTGCCGTTTTTCAACGTTTTTGTGAATTTTCAGTTTATTAGTATTAATTCATTAAATATACAATAAAAATGATGCAAACACATAATTGATTAGATAGTAACCTTAAATACTTCATTTTCAATCATCTATTTGTTTCTCGTTAAAATACTGAGTAAGATATTGAAAAGGGGAGAAGTTCGGTTTTTATTGCATATATCGATGTTTCAGCCGGAATAGAGCGGTTTTGCGTGTACATCTTCCATCGGTAATATAAACGGAAAATCAGGAACATTTTAGTTAATTCTAATGAAAACACATTGATTTTTATAGTTTGTATTGGAAACAACATTGTCATATGTCTTTTCATGGATCTAAATAGTACGAAACCTCGCTTTATGATTCGAAGTTAAAATCCTCAAATTTTTTATAATAGTGACTTTTTTCACGTTTTTCATGTAGTTTGATATTACGTAAATATATTCATTTTTACCAATATTTCGATACTATTTCATGTAGTATCACGATATGTGATTTGGCCTTCAAATCTCAGAATTTCGCATAATATTGCATTTTAAGCAAGTTTTCTTGCATTTTGTTTCGTACGAGAAATCATCGAATTTAGCAATATTTTGACGTTTATCATTCCCTTTTCCTTTATGTGATTTAATCAAAATATCATCGAATTATGCAATATTTTGCCATTTTTCCACGTTTTTGTGAATTTTCAGTTTATTAGTATTGATTCAATAAATATACAATAAAAATAATGCAAACACATAATTGATTAGATTGTAACCTTAAATACTTCATTTTCAATCATCTATTTGTTTCTCTTTAAAATACTGAGTAAGATATTGAAAAGGGGAGAAGTTCTGTTTTTATTGCATATATCGACGTTTCAGCCGGATTAGAGCGGTTTTACTTGTACATCTTCCATCGGTAATATGAACGGAAAATCAGGAACATTTCAGTTAATTCTAATGAAAACACATTGATTTTTATCATTTGTATTGGAAACAACATTGTCATATGTCTTGTCTTGGATCTAAATAATACGAAACCTTGCATTATGATTCGACGTTAAAATCCTCATATTTGGTATAATCGTGACTTTTTTCACGTTTTTCATGTAGTTTGATATTACATAAATATATTCATTTATACCAATATTTCGATACTATTTCATGTAGTATCACGATATGTAATTTGGCCTTCAAATCTCAGAATTTCGCCTAATATTGCATTTTAAGCAAGTTTTCTTGCATTTTGTTTCGTACGAGAAATCATCGAATTTAGCAATATTTTGACGTTTATCATTCCCTTTTCCTTTATGTGATTTAATCAAAATATCATCGAATTAGGCAATATTTTGCCGTTTTTCCACGTTTTGGTGAATTTTCAGTTTATTAGTATTAACTCAATAAATATACAATAAAAATGCTGCAAACACATAATTGATTAGATTATAACCTTAAATACTTCTTTTTCAATCATCTATTTGTTTCTCTTTAAAATACTGAGTAAGATATTGAAAAGGGGAGAAGTTCTGTTTTTATTGCATATATCGACGTTTCAGCCGGATTAGAGCGGTTTTACTTGTACATCTTCCATCGGTAATATGAACGGAAAATCAGGAACATTTCAGTAAATTCTAATGAAAACACATTGATTTTTATCATTTGTATTGGAAACAACATTGTCATATGTCTTGTCTTGGATCTAAATAATACGAAACCTTGCATTATGATTCGAAGTTAAAATCCTCAAATTTGGTATAATCGTGACTTTTTTCACGTTTTTCATGTAGTTTGATATTACGTAAAGATATTCATTTATACCAATATTTCGATACTATTTCATGTAGTATCACGATATGTAATTTGGCCTTCAAATCTCAGAATTTCGCATAATATTGCATTTTAAGCAAGTTTTCTTGCATTTTGTTTCGTACGAGAAATCATCGAATTTAGCAATATTTTGACGTTTATCATTCCCTTTTCCTTTATGTGATTTAATCAAAATATCATCGAATTAGGCAATATTTTGCCGTTTTTCCACGTTTTTGTGAATTTTCAGTTTATTAGTATTAATTCATTAAATATACAATAAAAATGATGCAAACACATAATTGATTAGATAGTAACCTTAAATACTTCATTTTCAATCATCTATTTGTTTCTCGTTAAAATACTGAGTAAGATATTGAAAAGGGGAGAAGTTCGGTTTTTATTGCATATATCGACGTTTCAGCCGGAATAGAGCGGTTTTGCGTGTACATCTTCCATCGGTAATATAAACGGAAAATCAGGAACATTTTAGTTAATTCTAATGAAAACACATTGATTTTTATAATTTGTATTGGAAACAACATCGTCATATGTCTTTTCATGGATCTAAATAGTACGAAACCTCGCTTTATGATTCGAAGTTAAAATCCTCAAATTTTTTATAATAGTGACTTTTTTCACGTTTTTCATGTAGTTTGATATTACGTAAATATATTCATTTTTACCAATATTTCGATACTATTTCATGTAGTATCACGATATGTGATTTGGCCTTCAAATCTCAGAATTTCGCATAATATTGCATTTTAAGCAAGTTTTCTTGCATTTTGTTTCGTACGAGAAATCATCGAATTTAGCAATATTTTGACGTTAATCATTCCCTTTTCCTTTATGTGATTTAATCAAAATATCATCGAATTATGCAATATTTTGCCATTTTTCCACGTTTTTGTGAATTTTCAGTTTATTAGTATTGATTCAATAAATATATAATAAAAATAATGCAAACACATAATTGATTAGATTGTAACCTTAAATACTTCATTTTCAATCATCTATTTGTTTCTCTTTAAAATACTGAGTAAGATATTGAAAAGGGGAGAAGTTCTGTTTTTATTGCATATATCGACGTTTCAGCCGGATTAGAGCGGTTTTACTTGTACATCTTCCATCGGTAATATGAACGGAAAATCAGGAACATTTCAGTTAATTCTAATGAAAACACATTGATTTTTATCATTTGTATTGGAAACAACATTGTCATATGTCTTGTCTTGGATCTAAATAATACGAAACCTTGCATTATGATTCGACGTTAAAATCCTCAAATTTGGTATAATCGTGACTTTTTTCACGTTTTTCATGTAGTTTGATATTACGTAAATATATTCATTTATACCAATATTTCGATACTATTTCATGTAGTATCACGATATGTAATTTGGCCTTCAAATCTCAGAATTTCGCCTAATATTGCATTTTAAGCAAGTTTTCTTGCATTTTGTTTCGTACGAGAAATCATCGAATTTAGCAATATTTTGACGTTTATCATTCCCTTTTCCTTTATGTGATTTAATCAAAATATCATCGAATTAGGCAATATTTTGCCGTTTTTCCACGTTTTGGTGAATTTTCAGTTTATTAGTATTAACTCAATAAATATACAATAAAAATGCTGCAAACACATAATTGATTAGATTATAACCTTAAATACTTCATTTTCAATCATCTATTTGTTTCTCTTTAAAATACTGAGTAAGATATTGAAAAGGGGAGAAGTTCTGTTTTTATTGCATATATCGACGTTTCAGCCGGATTAGAGCGGTTTTACGTGAATATCTTCCATCGGTAATATAAACGGAAAATCAGGAACATTTTAGTTAATTCTAATGAAAACACATTTATTTTTATAATTTGTATTGGAAACAACATTGTCATATGTCTTTTCATGGATCTAAATAGTACGAAACCTCGCTTTATGATTCGAAGTTAAAATCCTCAAATTTTTTATAATAGTGACTTTTTTCACGTTTTTCATGTAGTTTGATATTACGTAAATATATTCATTTTTACCAATATTTCGATACTATTTCATGTAGTATCACGATATGTGATTTGGCCTTCAAATCTCAGAATTTCGCATAATATTGCATTTTAAGCAAGTTTTCTTGCATTTTGTTTCGTACGAGAAATCATCGAATTTAGCAATATTTTGACGTTAATCATTCCCTTTTCCTTTATGTGATTTAATCAAAATATCATCGAATTATGCAATATTTTGCCATTTTTCCACGTTTTTGTGAATTTTCAGTTTATTAGTATTGATTCAATAAATATACAATAAAAATAATGCAAACACATAATTGATTAGATTGTAACCTTAAATACTTCATTTTCAATCATCTATTTGTTTCTCTTTAAAATACTGAGTAAGATATTGAAAAGGGGAGAAGTTCTGTTTTTATTGCATATATCGACGTTTCAGCCGGATTAGAGCGGTTTTACTTGTACATCTTCCATCGGTAATATGAACGGAAAATCAGGAACATTTCAGTTAATTCTAATGAAAACACATTGATTTTTATCATTTGTATTGGAAACAACATTGTCATATGTCTTGTCTTGGATCTAAATAATACGAAACCTTGCATTATGATTCGACGTTAAAATCCTCAAATTTGGTATAATCGTGACTTTTTTCACGTTTTTCATGTAGTTTGATATTACGTAAATATATTCATTTATACCAATATTTCGATACTATTTCATGTAGTATCACGATATGTAATTTGGCCTTCAAATCTCAGAATTTCGCCTAATATTGCATTTTAAGCAAGTTTTCTTGCATTTTGTTTCGTACGAGAAATCATCGAATTTAGCAATATTTTGACGTTTATCATTCCCTTTTCCTTTATGTGATTTAATCAAAATATCATCGAATTAGGCAATATTTTGCCGTTTTTCCACGTTTTGGTGAATTTTCAGTTTATTAGTATTAACTCAATAAATATACAATAAAAATGCTGCAAACACATAATTGATTAGATTATAACCTTAAATACTTCATTTTCAATCATCTATTTGTTTCTCTTTAAAATACTGAGTAAGATATTGAAAAGGGGAGAAGTTCTGTTTTTATTGCATATATCGACGTTTCAGCCGGATTAGAGCGGTTGTACGTGAATATCTTCCATCGGTAATATAAACGGAAAATCAGGAACATTTTAGTTAATTCTAATGAAAACACATTTATTTTTATAATTTGTATTGGAAACAACATTGTCATATGTCTTTTCATGGATCTAAATAGTACGAAACCTCGCTTTATGATTCGAAGTTAAAATCCTCAAATTTGGTATAATCGTGACTTTTTTAACGTTTTTCATGTAGTTTGATATTACGTAAATATATTCATTTTTACCAATATTTCGATACTATTTCATGTAGTATCACGATATGTGATTTGGCCTTCAAATCTCAGAATTTCGCATAATATTGCATTTTAAGCAAGTTTTCTTGCATTTTGTTTCGTACGAGAAATCATCGAATTTAGCAATATTTTGACGTTTATCATTCCCTTTTCCTTTATGTGATTTAATCAAAATATCATCGAATTAAGCAATATTTTGCCGTTTTTCCACGTTTTTGTGAATTTTCAGTTTATTAGTATTAACTCAATAAATATACAATAAAAATGATGCAAACACATAATTGATTAGATTATAACCTTAAATACTTCATTTTCAATCATCTATTTGTTTCTCTTTAAAATACTGAGTAAGATATTGAAAAGGGGAGAAGTTCTGTTTTTATTGCATATATCGACGTTTCAGCCGGATTAGAGCGGTTTTACGTGAATATCTTCCATCGGTAATATAAACGGAAAATCAGGAACATTTTAGTTAATTCTAATGAAAACACATTGATTTTTATAATTTGTATTTGAAACAACATTGTCATATGTCTTTTCATGGATCTAAATAGTACGAAACCTCGCTTCATGATTCGAAGTTAAAATCCTCAAATTTGGTATAATCGTGACTTTTTTCACGTTTTTCATGTAGTTTGATATTACGTAAATATATTCATTTTTACCAATATTTCGATACTATTTCATGTAGTATCGCGATATGTGATTTGGCCTTCAAATCTCAGAATTTCGCATAATATTGCATTTTAAGCAAGTTTTCTTGCATTTTGTTTCGTACGAGAAATCATCGAATTTAGCAATATTTTGACGTTTATCATTCCCTTTTCCTTTATGTGATTTAATCAAAATATCATCGAATTAGGCAATATTTTGCCGTTTTTCCACGTTTTGGTTAATTTTCAGTTTATTAGTATTAACTCAATAAATATACAATAAAAATGCTGCAAACACATAATTGATTAGATTATAACCTTAAATACTTCATTTACAATCATCTATTTGTTTCTCTTTAAAATACTGAGTAAGATATTGAAAAGGGGAGAAGTTCTGTTTTTATTGCATATATCGACGTTTCAGCCGGATTAGAGCGGTTTTACGTGTACATCTTCCATCGGTAATATGAACGGAAAATCAGGAACATTTCAGTTAATTCTAATGAAAACACATTGATTTTTATCATTTGTATTGGAAACAACATTGTCATATGTCTTTTCTTGGATCTAAATAATACGAAACCTTGCATTATGATTCGAAGTTAAAATCCTCAAATTTGGTATAATCGTGACTTTTTTCACGTTTTTCATGTAGTTTGATATTACGTAAATATATTCATTTTTACCAATATTTCGATACTATTTCATGTAGTATCACGATATGTGATTTGGCCTTCAAATCTCAGAATTTCGCATAATATTGCATTTTAAGCAAGTTTTCTTGCATTTTGTTTCGTACGAGAAATCATCGAATTTAGCAATATTTTGACGTTTATCATTCCCTTTTCCTTTATGTGATTTAATCAAAATATCATCGAATTATGCAATATTTTGCCGTTTTTCCACGTTTTTGTGAATTTTCAGTTTATTAGTATTGACTCAATAAATATACAATATAAATGATGCAAACACATAATTGATTAGATTGTAACTTTAAATACTTCATTTTCAATCATCTATTTGTTTCTCTTTAAAATACTGAGTAAGATATTAAAAAGGGGAGAAGTTCTGTTTTTATTGCATATATCGACGTTTCAGCCGGATTAGAGCGGTTTTACTTGTACATCTTCCATCGGTAATATGAACGGAAAATCAGGAACATTTCAGTAAATTCTAATGAAAACACATTGATTTTTATCATTTGTATTGGAAACAACATTGTCATATGTCTTGTCTTGGATCTAAATAATACGAAACCTTGCATTATGATTCGAAGTTAAAATCCTCAAATTTGGTATAATCGTGACTTTTTTCACGTTTTTCATGTAGTTTGATATTACGTAAAGATATTCATATATACCAATATTTCGATACTATTTCATGTAGTATCACGATATGTAATTTGGCCTTCAAATCTCAGAATTTCGCATAATATTGCATTTTAAGCAAGTTTTCTTGCATTTTGTTTCGTACGAGAAATCATCGAATTTAGCAATATTTTGACGTTTATCATTCCCTTTTCCTTTATGTGATTTAATCAAAATATCATCGAATTAGGCAATATTTTGCCGTTTTTCCACGTTTTTGTGAATTTTCAGTTTATTAGTATTAATTCATTGAATATACAATAAAAATGATGCAAACACATAATTGATTAGATAGTAACCTTAAATACTTCATTTTCAATCATCTATTTGTTTCTCGTTAAAATACTGAGTAAGATATTGAAAAGGGGAGAAGTTCGGTTTTTATTGCATATATCGACGTTTCAGCCGGAATAGAGCGGTTTTGCGTGTACATCTTCCATCGGTAATATAAACGGAAAATCAGGAACATTTTAGTTAATTCTAATGAAAACACATTGATTTTTATAATTTGTATTGGAAACAACATCGTCATATGTCTTTTCATGGATCTAAATAGTACGAAACCTCGCTTTATGATTCGAAGTTAAAATCCTCAAATTTTTTATAATAGTGACTTTTTTCACGTTTTTCATGTAGTTTGATATTACGTAAATATATTCATTTTTACCAATATTTCGATACTATTTCATGTAGTATCACGATATGTGATTTGGCCTTCAAATCTCAGAATTTCGCATAATATTGCATTTTAAGCAAGTTTTCTTGCATTTTGTTTCGTACGAGAAATCATCGAATTTAGCAATATTTTGACGTTAATCATTCCCTTTTCCTTTATGTGATTTAATCAAAATATCATCGAATTATGCAATATTTTGCCATTTTTCCACGTTTTTGTGAATTTTCAGTTTATTAGTATTGATTCAATAAATATACAATAAAAAAAATGCAAACACATAATTGATTAGATTGTAACCTTAAATACTTCATTTTCAATCATCTATTTGTTTCTCTTTAAAATACTGAGTAAGATATTGAAAAGGGGAGAAGTTCTGTTTTTATTGCATATATCGACGTTTCAGCCGGATTAGAGCGGTTTTACTTGGACATCTTCCATCGGTAATATGAACGGAAAATCAGGAACATTTCAGTTAATTCTAATGAAAACACATTGATTTTTATCATTTGTATTGGAAACAACATTGTCATATGTCTTGTCTTGGATCTAAATAATACGAAACCTTGCATTATGATTCGACGTTAAAATCCTCAAATTTGGTATAATCGTGACTTTTTTCACGTTTTTCATGTAGTTTGATATTACGTAAATATATTCATTTATACCAATATTTCGATACTATTTCATGTAGTATCACGATATGTAATTTGGCCTTCAAATCTCAGAATTTCGCCTAATATTGCATTTTAAGCAAGTTTTCTTGCATTTTGTTTCGTACGAGAAATCATCGAATTTAGCAATATTTTGACGTTTATCATTCCCTTTTCCTTTATGTGATTTAATCAAAATATCATCGAATTAGGCAATATTTTGCCGTTTTTCCACGTTTTGGTGAATTTTCAGTTTATTAGTATTAACTCAATAAATATACAATAAAAATGCTGCAAACACATAATTGATTAGATTATAACCTTAAATACTTCATTTTCAATCATCTATTTGTTTCTCTTTAAAATACTGAGTAAGATATTGAAAAGGGGAGAAGTTCTGTTTTTATTGCATATATCGACGTTTCAGCCGGATTAGAGCGGTTTTACGTGAATATCTTCCATCGGTAATATAAACGGAAAATCAGGAACATTTTAGTTAATTCTAATGAAAACACATTTATTTTATAATTTGTATTGGAAACAACATTGTCATATGTCTTTTCATGGATCTAAATAGTACGAAACCTCGCTTTATGATTCGAAGTTAAAATCCTCAAATTTGGTATAATCGTGACTTTTTTAACGTTTTTCATGTAGTTTGATATTACGTAAATATATTCATTTTTACCAATATTTCGATACTATTTCATGTAGTATCACGATATGTGATTTGGCCTTAAAATCTCAGAATTTCGCATAATATTGCATTTTAAGCAAGTTTTCTTGCATTTTGTTTCGTACGAGAAATCATCGAATTTAGCAATATTTTGACGTTTATCATTCCCTTTTCCTTTATGTGATTTAATCAAAATATCATCGAATTAGGCAATATTTTGCCGTTTTTCCACGTTTTTGTGAATTTTCAGTTTATTAGTATTAACTCAATAAATATACAATAAAAATGATGCAAACACATAATTGATTAGATTATAACCTTAAATACTTCATTTTCAATCATCTATTTGTTTCTCTTTAAAATACTGAGTAAGATATTGAAAAGGGGAGAAGTTCTGTTTTTATTGCATATATCGACGTTTCAGCCGGATTAGAGCGGTTTTACGTGAATATCTTCCATCGGTAATATAAACGGAAAATCAGGAACATTTTAGTTAATTCTAATGAAAACACATTGATTTTTATAATTTGTATTTGAAACAACATTGTCATATGTCTTTTCATGGATCTAAATAGTACGAAACCTCGCTTCATGATTCGAAGTTAAAATCCTCAAATTTGGTATAATCGTGACTTTTTTCACGTTTTTCATGTAGTTTGATATTACGTAAATATATTCATTTTTACCAATATTTCGATACTATTTCATGTAGTATCGCGATATGTGATTTGGCCTTCAAATCTCAGAATTTCGCATAATATTGCATTTTAAGCAAGTTTTCTTGCATTTTGTTTCGTACGAGAAATCATCGAATTTAGCAATATTTTGACGTTTATCATTCCCTTTTCCTTTATGTGATTTAATCAAAATATCATCGAATTAGGCAATATTTTGCCGTTTTTCCACGTTTTTGTGAATTTTCAGTTTATTAGTATTAACTCAATAAATATACAATAAAAATGATGCAAACACATAATTGATTAGATTATAACCTTAAATACTTCATTTTCAATCATCTATTTGTTTCTCTTTAAAATACTGAGTAAGATATTGAAAAGGGGAGAAGTTCTGTTTTTATTGCATATATCGACGTTTCAGCCGGATTAGAGCGGTTTTACGTGAATATCTTCCATCGGTAATATAAACGGAAAATCAGGAACATTTTAGTTAATTCTAATGAAAACACATTGATTTTTATAATTTGTATTTGAAACAACATTGTCATATGTCTTTTCATGGATCTAAATAGTACGAAACCTCGCTTCATGATTCGAAGTTAAAATCCTCAAATTTGGTATAATCGTGACTTTTTTCACGTTTTTCATGTAGTTTGATATTACGTAAATATATTCATTTTTACCAATATTTCGATACTATTTCATGTAGTATCGCGATATGTGATTTGGCCTTCAAATCTCAGAATTTCGCATAATATTGCATTTTAAGCAAGTTTTCTTGCATTTTGTTTCGTACGAGAAATCATCGAATTTAGCAATATTTTGACGTTTATCATTCCCTTTTCCTTTATGTGATTTAATCAAAATATCATCGAATTAGGCAATATTTTGCCGTTTTTCCACGTTTGGTTAATTTTCAGTTTATTAGTATTAACTCAATAAATATACAATAAAAATGCTGCAAACACATAATTGATTAGATTATAACCTTAAATACTTCATTTACAATCATCTATTTGTTTCTCTTTAAAATACTGAGTAAGATATTGAAAAGGGGAGAAGTTCTGTTTTTATTGCATATATCGACGTTTCAGCCGGATTAGAGCGGTTTTACGTGCACATCTTCCATCGGTAATATGAACGGAAAATCAGGAACATTTCAGTTAATTCTAATGAAAACACATTGATTTTTATCATTTGTATTGGAAACAACATTGTCATATGTCTTTTCTTGGATCTAAATAATACGAAACCTTGCATTATGATTCGAAGTTAAAATCCTCAAATTTGGTATAATCGTGACTTTTTTCACGTTTTTCATGTAGTTTGATATTACGTAAATATATTCATTTTTACCAATATTTCGATACTATTTCATGTAGTATCACGATATGTGATTTGGCCTTCAAATCTCAGAATTTCGCATAATATTGCATTTTAAGCAAGTTTTCTTGCATTTTGTTTCGTACGAGAAATCATCGAATTTAGCAATATTTTGACGTTTATCATTCCCTTTTCCTTTATGTGATTTAATCAAATATCATCGAATTATGCAATATTTTGCCGTTTTTCCACGTTTTTGTGAATTTTCAGTTTATTAGTATTGACTCAATAAATATACAATAAAAATGATGCAAACACATAATTGATTAGATTGTAACCTTAAATACTTCATTTTCAATCATCTATTTGTTTCTCTTTAAAATACCGAGTAAGATATTAAAAAGGGGAGAAGTTCTGTTTTTATTGCATATATCGACGTTTCAGCCGGATTAGAGCGGTTTTACTTGTACATCTTCCATCGGTAATATGAACGGAAAATCAGGAACATTTCAGTAAATTCTAATGAAAACACATTGATTTTTATCATTTGTATTGGAAACAACATTGTCATATGTCTTGTCTTGGATCTAAATAATACGAAACCTTGCATTATGATTCGAAGTTAAAATCCTCAAATTTGGTATAATCGTGACTTTTTTCACGTTTTTCATGTAGTTTGATATTACGTAAAGATATTCATTTATACCAATATTTCGATACTATTTCATGTAGTATCACGATATGTAATTTGGCCTTCAAATCTCAGAATTTCGCATAATATTGCATTTTAAGCAAGTTTTCTTGCATTTTGTTTCGTACGAGAAATCATCGAATTTAGCAATATTTTGACGTTTATCATTCCCTTTTCCTTTATGTGATTTAATCAAAATATCATCGAATTAGGCAATATTTTGCCGTTTTTCCACGTTTTTGTGAATTTTCAGTTTATTAGTATTAATTCATTAAATATACAATAAAAATGATGCAAACACATAATTGATTAGATAGTAACCTTAAATACTTCATTTTCAATCATCTATTTGTTTCTCGTTAAAATACTGAGTAAGATATTGAAAAGGGGAGAAGTTCGGTTTTTATTGCATATATCGACGTTTCAGCCGGAATAGAGCGGTTTTGCGTGTACATCTTCCATCGGTAATATAAACGGAAAATCAGGAACATTTTAGTTAATTCTAATGAAAACACATTGATTTTTATAATTTGTATTGGAAACAACATCGTCATATGTCTTTTCATGGATCTAAATAGTACGAAACCTCGCTTTATGATTCGAAGTTAAAATCCTCAAATTTTTTATAATAGTGACTTTTTTCACGTTTTTCATGTAGTTTGATATTACGTATATATATTCATTTTTACCAATATTTCGATACTATTTCATGTAGTATCACGATATGTGATTTGGCCTTCAAATCTCAGAATTTCGCATAATATTGCATTTTAAGCAAGTTTTCTTGCATTTTGTTTCGTACGAGAAATCATCGAATTTAGCAATATTTTGACGTTAATCATTCCCTTTTCCTTTATGTGATTTAATCAAAATATCATCGAATTATGCAATATTTTGCCATTTTTCCACGTTTTTGTGAATTTTCAGTTTATTAGTATTGATTCAATAAATATACAATAAAAATAATGCAAACACATAATTGATTAGATTGTAACCTTAAATACTTCATTTTCAATCATCTATTTGTTTCTCTTTAAAATACTGAGTAAGATATTGAAAAGGGGAGAAGTTCTGTTTTTATTGCATATATCGACGTTTCAGCCGGATTAGAGCGGTTTTACTTGTACATCTTCCATCGGTAATATGAACGGAAAATCAGGAATATTTCAGTTAATTCTAATGAAAACACATTGATTTTTATCATTTGTATTGGAAACAACATTGTCATATGTCTTGTCTTGGATCTAAATAATACGAAACCTTGCATTATGATTCGACGTTAAAATCCTCAAATTTGGTATAATCGTGACTTTTTTCACGTTTTTCATGTAGTTTGATATTACGTAAATATATTCATTTATACCAATATTTCGATACTATTTCATGTAGTATCACGATATGTAATTTGGCCTTCAAATCTCAGAATTTCGCCTAATATTGCATTTTAAGCAAGTTTTCTTGCATTTTGTTTCGTACGAGAAATCATCGAATTTAGCAATATTTTGACGTTTATCATTCCCTTTTCCTTTATGTGATTTAATCAAAATATCATCGAATTAGGCAATATTTTGCCGTTTTTTCCACGTTTTGGTGAATTTTCAGTTTATTAGTATTAACTCAATAAATATACAATAAAAATGCTGCAAACACATAATTGATTAGATTATAACCTTAAATGCTTCATTTTCAATCATCTATTTGTTTCTCTTTAAAATACTGAGTAAGATATTGAAAAGGGAAGAAGTTCTGTTTTTATTGCATATATCGACGTTTCAGCCGGATTAGAGCGGTTTTACGTGAATATCTTCCATCGGTAATATAAACGGAAAATCAGGAACATTTTAGTTAATTCTAATGAAAACACATTTATTTTTATAATTTGTATTGGAAACAACATTGTCATATGTCTTTTCATGGATCTAAATAGTACGAAACCTCGCTTTATAATTCGAAGTTAAAATCCTCAAATTTGGTATAATCGTGACTTTTTTAACGTTTTTCATGTAGTTTGATATTACGTAAATATATTCATTTTTACCAATATTTCGATACTATTCATGTAGTATCACGATATGTGATTTGGCCTTCAAATCTCAGAATTTCGCATAATATTGCATTTTAAGCAAGTTTTCTTTCATTTGTTTCGTACGAGAAATCATCGAATTTAGCAATATTTTGACGTTTATCATTCCCTTTTCCTTTATGTGATTTAATCAAAATATCATCGAATTAGGCAATATTTTGCCGTTTTCCACGTTTTTGTGAATTTTCAGTTTATTAGTATTAACTCAATAAATATACAATAAAAATGATGCAAAACACATAATTGCTTAGATTATAACCTTAAATACTTCATTTTCAATCATCTATTTGTTTCTCTTTAAAATACTGAGTAAGATATTGAAAAGGGGAGAAGTTCTGTTTTTATTGCATATATCGACGTTTCAGCCGGATTAGAGCGGTTTTACGTGAATATCTTCCATCGGTAATATAAACGGATAATCAGGAACATTTTAGTTAATTCTAATGAAAACACATTGATTTTTATAATTTGTATTTGAAACAACATTGTCATATGTCTTTTCATGGATCTAAATAGTACGAAACCTCGCTTCATGATTCGAAGTTAAAATCCTCAAATTTGGTATAATCGTGACTTTTTTCACGTTTTTCATGTAGTTTGATATTACGTAAATATATTCATTTTTACCAATATTTCGATACTATTTCATGTAGTATCGCGATATGTGATTTGGCCTTCAAATCTCAGAATTTCGCATAATATTGCATTTTAAGCAAGTTTTCTTGCATTTTGTTTCGTACGAGAAATCATCGAATTTAGCAATATTTGACGTTTATCATTCCCTTTTCCTTTATGTGATTTAATCAAAATATCATCGAATTAGGCAATATTTTGCCGTTTTTCCACGTTTTGGTTAATTTTCAGTTTATTAGTATTAACTCAATAAATATACAATAAAAATGCTGCAAACACATAATTGATTAGATTATAACCTTAAATACTTCATTTACAATCATCTATTTGTTTCTCTTTAAAATACTGAGTAAGATATTGAAAAGGGGAGAAGTTCTGTTTTTATTGCATATATCGACGTTTCAGCCGGATTAGAGCGGTTTTACGTGTACATCTTCCATCGGTAATATGAACGGAAAATCAGGAACATTTCAGTTAATTCTAATGAAAACACATTGATTTTTATCATTTGTATTGGAAACAACATTGTCATATGTCTTTTCTTGGATCTAAATAATACGAAACCTTGCATTATGATTCGAAGTTAAAATCCTCAAATTTGGTATAATCGTGACTTTTTTCACGTTTTTCATGTAGTTTGATATTACGTAAATATATTCATTTTTACCAATATTTCGATACTATTTCATGTAGTATCACGATATGTGATTTGGCCTTCAAATCTCAGAATTCGCATAATATTGCGTTTTAAGCAAGTTTTCTTGCATTTTGTTTCGTACGAGAAATCATCGAATTTAGCAATATTTTGACGTTTATCATTCCCTTTTCCTTTATGTGATTTAATCAAAATATCATCGAATTAGGCAATATTTTACCGTTTTTCCACGTTTTTGTGAATTTTCAGTTTATTAGTATTAACTCAATAAATATACAATAAAAATGATGCAAACACATAATTGATTAGATTATAACCTTAAATACTTCATTTTCAATCATCTATTTGTTTCTCTTTAAAATACTGAGTAAGATATTGGAAAGGGGAGAAGTTCTGTTTTTATTGCATATATCGACGTTTCAGCCGGATTAGAGCGATTTTACGTGTACATCTTCCATCGGTAATATAAACGGAAATCAGGAACATTTTAGTTAATTTTAATGAAAACACATGATTTTTGTCATTTGTATTGGAAACAACATTGTCATATGTCTTTTCATGGATCTAAATAGTACGAAACCTCGCTTCATGATTCGAAGTTAAAATCCTCAAATTTGGTATAATCGTGACTTTTTTCACGTTTTTCATGTAGTTTGATATTACGTAAATATATTCATTTTTACCAATATTTCGATACTATTTCATGTAGTATCACGTATGTGATTTGGCCTTCAAATCTCAGAATTTCGCATAATATTGCATTTTAAGCAAGTTTTCTTGCATTTTGTTTCGTACGAGAAATCATCGAATTTAGCAATATTTTGACGTTTATCATTCCCTTTTCCTTTATGTGATTTAATCAAAATATCATCGAATTAGGCAATATTTTGCCGTTTTTTCCACGTTTGGTTAATTTTCAGTTTATTAGTATTAACTCAATAAATATACAATAAAAATGCTGCAAACACATAATTGATTAGATTATAACCTTAAATACTTCATTTACAATCATCTATTTGTTTCTCTTTAAAATACTGAGTAAGATATTGAAAAGGGGAGAAGTTCTGTTTTTATTGCATATATCGACGTTTCAGCCGGATTAGAGCGGTTTTACGTGTACATCTTCCATCGGTAATATGAACGGAAAATCAGGAACATTTCAGTTAATTCTAATGAAAACACATTGATTTTTATCATTTGTATTGGAAACAACATTGTCATATGTCTTTTCTTGGATCTAAATAATACGAAACCTTGCATTATGATTCGAAGTTAAAATCCTCAAATTTGGAATAATCGTGACTTTTTTCACGTTTTTTCATGTAGTTTGATATTACGTAAATATATTCATTTTTACCAATATTTCGATACTATTTCATGTAGTATCACGATATGTGATTTGGCCTTCAAATCTCAGAATTTCGCATAATATTGCATTTTAAGCAAGTTTTCTTGCATTTTGTTTCGTACGAGAAATCATCGAATTTAGCAATATTTTGACGTTTATCATTCCCTTTTCCTTTATGTGATTTAATCAAAATATCATCGAATTAGGCAATATTTGCCGTTTTTCCACGTTTTGGTTAATTTTCAGTTTATTAGTATTAACTCAATAATATACAATAAAAATGCTGCAAACACATAATTGATTAGATTATAACCTTAAATACTTCATTTACAATCATCTATTTGTTTCTCTTTAAAATACTGAGTAAGATATTGAAAAGGGGAGAAGTTCTGTTTTTATTGCATATATCGACGTTTCAGCCGGATTAGAGCGGTTTTACGTGTACATCTTCCATCGGTAA
>NW_027190327.1:0-43183 GCF_040958095.1 Procambarus clarkii | reverse complement strand
CTCAATCCACTAGGGGACTCGAACACTGGCCAACAAGGTGGCAGTTGCATGCTGTATCCACTACACCATACTTCAAAGCCATTAAGAGAGGTAGGAATTCTAGGGTATTTAACCAACCAGAACTCCAATCCTCTCCCAGGCAATGAGATAGTGTGGGACCTCTGATGCTCTTTCATTGATTCCTGTTATATGGGAAAACTCAGTGCCAAATGCTCAATGCACAGACTACCCTATTCCAGTAGCTGAAGTTTATAACTTTTTAGACACTCAACCCACCAGGGGACTCGAACACTGGCCAACAAGGTGGCAGTTGCATGCTGAATCCACTACACCATACTTCAAAGTCATTAAGAGAGGTAGGAATTCTGGGGTATTTAACCAACCAGAACTCCAATCCTCTCCCAGGCAATGAGATAGTGTGGGACCTCTGATGCTCTTTTTAACCTGTTATATGGGAAAACTCAGTGCCAAATGCTTAATGCACAGACTACCCTATTCCAGTAGCTGAAGTTTATAACTTTTTAGACACTCAACCCACCAGGGGACTCGAACACTGGCCAACAAGGTGGCAGTTGCATACTGTATCCACTACACCATACTTTAAAGCCATTAAGAGAGTTAGGAATTCTGGGGTATTTAACCAACCAGAACTCCAATCCTCTCCCAGGCAATGAGATAGTGTGGGACCTCTGATGCTCTTTCATCGATTCCTGTTATATCGGAAAACTCAGTGCCAAATGCTTAATGCACAGACTACCCTATTCCAGTATCTGAAGTTTATAACTTTTTAGACACTCAACCCACCAGAGGACTCAAACACTGGCCAACAAGGTGGCAGTTGCATGCTGTATCCACTACACCATACTTCAAAGCCATTAAGAGAGGTAGGAATTCTGGGGTATTTAACCAACCAGAACCCCAATCCTCTCCCTGGCAATGAGATAGTGTGGGACCTCTGATGCTCTTTTTAACCTGTTATATGGGAAAACTCAGTGCCAAATGCTTAATGCACAGACTACCCTATTCCAGTAGCTGAAGTTTATAACTTTTTAGACACTCAACCCACCAGGGGACTCGAACACTGGCCAACAAGGTGGCAGTTGCATGCTGTATCCACTACACCATACATCAAAGCCATTAAGAGAGGTAGGAATTCTGGGGTATTTAACCAACCAGAACTCCAATTCTCTCCCAGGCAATGAGATAGTGTGGGACCTCTGATGCTCTTTCATCGATTCCTGTTATATGGGAAAACTCAGTGCCAATTGCTTAATGCACAGACTACCCTATTCCAGTAGCTGAAGTTTGTAACTTTTTAGACACTCAACCCACCAGGGGACTCGAACACCGGCCAACAAGGTGGCAGTTGCATGCTGTATCCACTACACCATACTTCAAAGCCATTAAGAGAGGTAGGAATTCTGGGGTATTTAACCAACCAGAACTCCAATCCTCTCCCAGGCAATGAGATAGTGAGGGACCTCTGATGCACTTTCATCGATTCCTGTTATATGGGAAAACTCAGTGCCAAATGCTTAATGCACAGACTACCCTATTCCAGTAGCTGAAGTTTATAACTTTTTAGACACTCAATCCACTAGGGGACTCGAACACTGGCCAACAAGGTGGCAGTTGCATGCTGTATCCACTACACCATACTTCAAAGCCATTAAGAGAGGTAGGAATTCTAGGGTATTTAACCAACCAGAACTCCAATCCTCTCCCAGGCAATGAGATAGTGTGGGACCTCTGATGCTCTTTCATTGATTCCTGTTATATGGGAAAACTCAGTGCCAAATTCTCAATGCACAGACTACCCTATTCCAGTAGCTGAAGTTTATAACTTTTTAGACACTCAACCCACCAGGGGACTCGAACACTGGCCAACAAGGTGGCAGTTGCATGCTGTATCCACTACACCATACTTCAAAGCCATTAAGAGAGGTAGGAATTCTGGGGTATTTAACCAACCAGAACTCCAATCCTCTCCCAGGCAATGAGATAGTGTGGGACCTCTGATGCTCTTTTTAACCTGTTATATGGGAAAACTCAGTGCCAAATGCTTAATGCACAGACTACCCTATTCCAGTAGCTGAAGTTTATAACTTTTTAGACACTCATCCCACCAGGGGACTCGAACACTGGCCAACAAGGTGGCAGTTGCATGCTTTATGCACTACACCATACTTCAAAGCCATTAAGAGAGGTAGGAATTCTTTGGTATTTAACCAACCAAAACTCCAATCCTCTCCCAGGCAATGAGATAGTGTGGGAACTCTGATGCTCTTTCATCGATTCCTGTTATATGGGAAAACTCAGTGCCAAATGCTTAATGCAAAGACTACCCTATTCAAATAGCTGAAGTTTATAACTTTTTAGACACTCAACCCACCAGGGGACTCGAACATTGGCCAACAAGGTGGCAGTTGCATGCTGTATCCACTACACCATACTTCAAAGCCATTAAGAGAGTTAGGAATTCTGGGGTATTTAACCAACCAGAACTCCAATCCTCTCCCAGGCAATGAGATAGTGTGGGACCTCTGATGCTCTTTCATCGATTCCTGTTATATCGGAAAACTCAGTGCCAAATGCTTAATGCACAGACTACCCTATTCCAGTAGCTGAAGTTTATAACTTTTTAGACACTCAACCCACCAGGGGACTCGAACACTGGCCAACAAGGTGGCAGTTGCATGCTGTATCCACTACACCATACATCAAAGCCATTAAGAGAGGTAGGAATTCTGGGGTATTTAACCAACCAGAACTCCAATTCTCTCCCAGGCAATGAGATAGTGTGGGACCTCTGATGCTCTTTCATCGATTCCTGTTATATGGGAAAACTCAGTGCCAATTGCTTAATGCACAGACTACCCTATTCCAGTAGCTGAAGTTTGTAACTTTTTAGACACTCAACCCACCAGGGGACTCGAACACTGGCCAACAAGGTGGCAGTTGCATGCTGTATCCACTACACCATACTTCAAAGCCATTAAGAGAGGTAGGAATTCTGGGGTATTTAACCAACCAGAACTCCAATCCTCTCCCAGGCAATGAGATAGTGAGGGACCTCTGATGCACTTTCATCGATTCCTGTTATATGGGAAAACTCAGTGCCAAATGCTTAATGCACAGACTACCCTATTCCAGTAGCTGAAGTTTATAACTTTTTAGACACTCAATCCACTAGGGGACTCGAACACTGGCCAACAAGGTGGCAATTGCATGCTGTATCCACTACACCATACTTCAAAGCCATTAAGAGAGGTAGGAATTCTAGGGTATTTAACCAACCAGAACTCCAATCCTCTCCCAGGCAATGAGATAGTGTGGGACCTCTGATGCTCTTTCATTGATTCCTGTTATATGGGAAAACTCAGTGCCAAATGCTCAATGCACAGACTACCCTATTCCAGTAGCTGAAGTTTATAACTTTTTAGACACTCAACCCACCAGGGGACTCGAACACTGGCCAACAAGGTGGCAGTTGCATGCTGTATCCACTACACCATACTTCAAAGCCATTAAGAGAGGTAGGAATTCTGGGGTATTTAACCAACCAGAACTCCAATCCTCTCCCAGGCAATGAGATAGTGTGGGACCTCTGATGCTCTTTTTAACCTGTTATATGGGAAAACTCAGTGACAAATGCTTAATGCACAGACTACCCTATTCCAGTAGCTGAAGTTTATAACTTTTTAGACACTCATCCCACCAGGGGACTCGAACACTGGCCAACAAGGTGGCAGTTGCATGCTTTATGCACTACACCATACTTCAAAGCCATTAAGAGAGGTAGGAATTCTGGGGTATTTAACCAACCAAAACTCCAATCCTCTCCCAGGCAATGAGATAGTGTGGGACCTCTGTTGCTCTGTCATCGATTCCTGTTATATTGGAAAACTCAGTGCCAAATGCTAAATGAACAGACTACCCTATTCCAGTAGCTAAAGTTTGTAACTTTTTAGACACTCAACCCACCAGGGGACTCGAACACTGGCCAACAAGGTGGCAGTTGCATGCTGTATCCACTACACCATACTTCAAAGCCATTAAGAGAGGTAGGAATTCTGGGGTATTTAACCAACCAGAACTCCAATCCTCTCCCAGGCAATGAGATAGTGTGGGAACTCTGATGCTCTTTCATCGATTCCTGTTATATGGGAAAACTCAGTGCCAAATGCTTAATGCAAAGACTACCCTATTCAAATAGCTGAAGTTTATAACTTTTTAGACACTCAACCCACCAGGGGACTCGAACATTGGCCAACAAGGTGGCAGTTGCATGCTGTATCCACTACACCATACTTCAAAGCCATTAAGAGAGGTAGGAATTCTGGGGTATTTATCCAACCAGAACTCCAATCCTCTCCCAGGCAATGAGATAGTGTGGGACCTCTGATGCTCTTTCATCGATTCCTGTTATATGGGAAAACTCAGTGCCAAATGCTTAATGCACAGACTACCCTATTCCAGTAGCTGAAGTTTATAACTTTTTAGACACTCAACCCACGAGGGGACTCGAACACTGGCCAACAAGGTGGCAGTTGCATACTGTATCCACTACACCATACTTCAAAGCCATTAAGAGAGGTAGGAATTCTGGGGTATTTAACCAACCAGAACTCCAATCCTCTCCAAGGCAATGAGATAGTGTGGGACCTCTGATGCTCTTTTTAACCTGTTGTATGGGAAAACTCAGTGCCAAATGCTTAATGCACAGACTACCCTATTCCAGTAGCTGAAGTTTATAACTTTTTAGACACTCAACCCACCAGGGGACTCGAACACTGGCCTATAAGGTGGCAGTTGCATGCTGTATTCACTACACCATACTTCAAAGCCATTAAGAGAGGTAGGAATTCTGGGGTATTTAACCAACCAGAACTCCAATCCTCTCCCAGGCAATGAGATAGTGTGGGCCCTCTGATGCTCTTTCATTGATTCCTGTTATATGGGACAACTCAGTGCCAAATGCTAAATGCACAGACTACCCTATTCCAGTAGCTGAAGTTTATAACTTTTTAGACACTCAACCCACCAGGGGACTCAAACACTGGCCAACAAGGTGGCAGTTGCATGCTGTATCCACTACACCATACTTCAAAGCCATTAAGAGAGGTAGGAATTCTGTGGTATTTAACCAACCAGAACTCCAATCCTCTCCCAGGCAATGAGATAGTGTGGGACCTCTGATGCTCTTTCATCGATTCCTGTTATATGGGAAAACTCAGTGCCAAATGCTTAATGCACAGACTACCCTATTCCAGTAGCTGAAGTGTATAACTTTTTAGACACTCAACCCAGCAGGGGACTCGAACACTGGCCAACAAGGTGGCAGTTGCATGCTGTATCCACTACACCATACTTCAAAGCCATTTAGAGAGGTAGGAATTCTGGGGTATTTAACCAACCAGAACTCCAATCCTCTCCCAGGCAATGAGATAGTGTGGGACCTCTGATGCTCTTTCATCGATTCCTGTTATATGGGAAAACTCAGTGCCAAATGCTTAATGCACAGACTACCCTATTCCAGTAGCTGAAGTTTATAACTTTTTAGACACTCAACCCACCAGGGGACTCGAACACTGGCCAACAAGATGGCAGTTGCATACTGTATCCACTACACCATACTTCAAAGCCATTAAGAGAGGTAGGAATTCTGGGGTATTTAACCAACCAGAACTCCAATCCTCTCCCAGGCAATGAGATAGTGTGGGAACTCTGATGCTCTTTTTAACCTGTTATATGAGAAAAATCAGTGCCAAATGCTTAATGCACAGACTACCCTATTCCAGTAGCTGAAGTTTATAACATTTTAGACACTCAACCCACTAGGGGACTCGGACACTGGCCAACAAGGTGGCAGTTGCATGCTGTATCCACTACACCATACTTCAAAGCCATTAAGAGAGGTAGGAATTCTAGGGTATTTAACCAACCAGAACTCCAATCCTCTCCCAGGCAATGAGATAGTGAGGGACCTCTGATGCTCTTTCATCGATTCCTGTTATATGGGAAAACTCAGTGCCAAATGCTAAATGAACAGACTACCCTATTCCAGTAGCTAAAGTTTACAACTTTTTAGACACTCAACCCACCAGGGGACTCGAACACTGGCCAACAAGGTGGCAGTTGCATGCTGTATCCACTACACCATACTTCAAAGCCATTAAGAGAGGTAGGAATTCTGGGGTATTTAACCAACCAGAACTCCAATCCTCTCCCAGGCAATGAGATAGTGTGGGAACTCTGATGCTCTTTCATCGATTCCTGTTATGTGGGAAAACTCAGTGCCAAATGCTTAATGCAAAGTCTACCCTATTCAAATAGCTGAAGTTTATAACTTTTTAGACACTCAACCCACCAGGGGACTCGAACATTGGCCAACAAGGTGGCAGTTGCATGCTGTATCCACTACACCATACTTCAAAGCCATTAAGAGAGGTAGGAATTCTGGGGTATTTAACCAACCAGAACTCCAATCCTCTCCCAGGCAATGAGATAGTGTGGGACCTCTGATGCTCTTTCATCGATTCGTGTTATATGGGAAAACTCAGTGCCAAATGCTTAATGCACAGACTACCCTATTCCAGTAGCTGAAGTTTATAACTTTTTAGACACTCAACCCACCAGGGGACTCGAACACTGGCCAACAAGGTGGCAGTTGCATACTGTATCCACTACACCATACTTCAAAGCCATTAAGAGAGGTAGGAATTCTGGGGAATTTAACCAACCAGAACTCCAATCCTCTCCCAGGCAATGAGATAGTGTGGGACCTCTGATGCTCTTTTTAACCTGTTATATGGGAAAACTCAGTGCCAAATGCTTAATGCACAGACTACCCTATTCCAGTAGCTGAAGTTTATAACTTTTTAGACACTCAACCCACCAGGGGACTCGAACACTGGCCAACAAGGTGGCAGTTGCATACTGTATCCACTACACCATACTTCAAAGCCATTAAGAGAGTTAGGAATTCTGGGGTATTTAACCAACCAGAACTCCAATCCTCTCCCAGGCAATGAGATAGTGTGGGACCTCTGATGCTCTTTCATCGATTCCTGTTATATCGGAAAACTCAGTGCCAAATGCTTAATGCACAGACTACCCTATTCCAGTAGCTGAAGTTTATAACTTTTTAGACACTCAACCCACCAGGGGACTCAAACACTGGCCAACAAGGTGGAAGTTGCATGCTGTATCCACTACACCATACTTCAAAGCCATTAAGAGAGGTAGGAATTCTGGGGTATTTAACCAACCAGAACCCCAATCCTCTCCCTGGCAATGAGATAGTGTGGGACCTCTGATGCTCTTTTTAACCTGTTATATGGAAAACTCAGTGCCAAATGCTTAATGCACAGACTACCCTAATCCAGTAGCTGAAGTTTATAACTTTTTAGACACTCAACCCACCAGGGGACTCGAACACTGGCCAACAAGGTGGCAGTTGCATGCTGTATCCACTACACCATACATCAAAGCCATTAAGAGAGGTAGGAATTCTGGGGTATTTAACCAACCAGAACTCCAATTCTCTCCCAGGCAATGAGATAGTGTGGGACCTCTGATGCTCTTTCATCGATTCCTGTTATATGGGAAAACTCAGTGCCAATTGCTTAATGCACAGACTACCCTATTCCAGTAGCTGAAGTTTGTAACTTTTTAGACACTCAACCCACCAGGGGACTCGAACACTGGCCAACAAGGTGGCAGTTGCATGCTGTATCCACTACACCATACTTCAAAGCCATTAAGAGAGGTAGGAATTCTGGGGTATTTAACCAACCAGAACTCCAATCCTCTCCCAGGCAATGAGATAGTGAGGGACCTCTGATGCACTTTCATCGATTCCTGTTATATGGGAAAACTCAGTGCCAAATGCTTAATGCACAGACTACCCTATTCCAGTAGCTGAAGTTTATAACTTTTTAGACACTCAATCCACTAGGGGACTCGAACACTGGCCAAAAAGGTGGCAGTTGCATGCTGTATCCACTACACCATACTTCAAAGCCATTAAGAGAGGTAGGAATTCTAGGGTATTTAACCAACCAGAAATCCAATCCTCTCCCAGGCAATGAGATAGTGTGGGACCTCTGATGCTCTTTCATCGATTCCTGTTATATGGGAAAACTCAGTGCCAAATGCTCAATGCACAGACTACCCTATTCCAGTAGCTGAAGTTTATAACTTTTTAGACACTCAACCCACCAGGGGACTCGAACACTGGCCAACAAGGTGGCAGTTGCATGCTGTATCCACTACACCATACTTCAAAGCCATTAAGAGAGGTAGGAATTCTGGGGTATTTAACCAACCAGAACTCCAATCCTCTCCCAGGCAATGAGATAGTGTGGGAACTCTGATGCTCTTTCATCGATTCCTGTTATATGGGAAAACTCAGTGCCAAATGCTTAATGCAAAGACTACCCTATTTAAATAGCTGAAGTTTATAACTTTTTAGACACTCAACCCACCAGGGGACTCGAACATTGGCCAACAAGGTGGCAGTTGCATGCTGTATCCACTACACCATACTTCAAAGCCATTAAGAGAGGTAGGAATTCTGGGGTATTTAACCAACCAGAACTCCAATCCTCTCCCAGGCAATGAGATAGTGTGGGACCTCTGATGCTCTTTTTAACCTGTTATATGGGAAAACTCAGTGCCAAATGCTTAATGCACAGACTACCCTATTCCAGTAGCTGAAGTTTATAACTTTTTAGACACTCAACCCACCAGGGGACTCGAACACTGGCCAACAAGGTGGCAGTTGCATACTGTATCCACTACACCATACTTTAAAGCCATTAAGAGAGTTAGGAATTCTGGGGTATTTAACCAACCAGAACTCCAATCCTCTCCCAGGCAATGAGATAGTGTGGGACCTCTGATGCTCTTTCATCGATTCCTGTTATATCGGAAAACTCAGTGCCAAATGCTTAATGCACAGACTACCCTATTCCAGTAGCTGAAGTTTATAACTTTTTAGACACTCAACCCACCAGGGGACTCAAACACTGGCCAACAAGGTGGCAGTTGCATGCTGTATCCACTACACCATACTTCAAAGCCATTAAGAGAGGTAGGAATTCTGGGGTATTTAACCAACCAGAACCCCAATCCTCTCCCTGGCAATGAGATAGTGTGGGACCTCTGATGCTCTTTTTAACCTGTTATATGGGAAAACTCAGTGCCAAATGCTTAATGCACAGACTACCCTATTCCAGTAGCTGAAGTTTATAACTTTTTAGACACTCAACCCACCAGGGGACTCGAACACTGGCCAACAAGGTGGCAGTTGCATGCTGTATCCACTACACCATACTTCAAAGCCATTAAGAGAGGTAGGAATTCTGGGGTATTTAACCAACCAGAACTCCAATCCTCTCCCTGGCAATGAGATAGTGTGGGACCTCTGATGCTCTTTTTAACCTGTTATATGGGAAAACTCAGTGCCAAATGCTTAATGCACAGACTACCCTATTCCAGTAGCTGAAGTTTATAACTTTTTAGACACTCAACCCACCAGGGGACTCGAACACTGGCCAACAAGGTGGCAGTTGCATACTGTATCCACTACACCATACTTTAAAGCCATTAAGAGAGTTAGGAATTCTGGGGTATTTAACCAACCAGAACTCCAATCCTCTCCCAGGCAATGAGATAGTGTGGGACCTCTGATGCTCTTTCATCGATTCCTGTTATATCGGAAAACTCAGTGCCAAATGCTTAATGCACAGACTACCCTATTCCAGTAGCTGAAGTTTATAACTTTTTAGACACTCAACCCACCAGGGGACTCAAACACTGGCCAACAAGGTGGCAGTTGCATGCTGTATCCACTACACCATACTTCAAAGCCATTAAGAGAGGTAGGAATTCTGGGGTATTTAACCAACCAGAACCCCAATCCTCTCCCTGGCAATGAGATAGTGTGGGACCTCTGATGCTCTTTTTAACCTGTTATATGGGAAAACTCAGTGCCAAATGCTTAATGCACAGACTACCCTATTCCAGTAGCTGAAGTTTATAACTTTTTAGACACTCAACCCACCAGGGGACTCGAACACTGGCCAACAAGGTGGCAGTTGCATGCTGTATCCACTATACCATACATCAAAGCCATTAAGAGAGGTAGGAATTCTGGGGTATTTAACCAACCAGAACTCCAATTCTCTCCCAGGCAATGAGATAGTGTGGGACCTCTGATGCTCTTTCATCGATTCCTGTTATATGGGAAAACTCAGTGCCAATTGCTTAATGCACAGACTACCCTATTCCAGTAGCTGAAGTTTGTAACTTTTTAGACACTCAACCCACCAGGGGACTCGAACACTGGCCAACAAGGTGGCAGTTGCATACTGTATCCACTACACCATACTTTAAAGCCATTAAGAGAGTTAGGAATTCTGGGGTATTTAACCAACCAGAACTCCAATCCTCTCCCAGGCAATGAGATAGTGTGGGACCTCTGATGCTCTTTCATCGATTCCTGTTATATCGGAAAACTCAGTGCCAAATGCTTAATGCACAGACTACCCTATTCCAGTAGCTGAAGTTTATAACTTTTTAGACACTCAACCCACCAGGGGACTCAAACACTGGCCAACAAGGTGGCAGTTGCATGCTGTATCCACAACACCATACTTCAAAGCCATTAAGAGAGGTAGGAATTCTGGGGTATTTAACCAACCAGAACCCCAATCCTCTTCCTGGCAATGAGATAGTGTGGGACCTCTGATGCTCTTTTTAACCTGTTATATGGGAAAACTCAGTGCCAAATGCTTAATGCACAGACTACCCTATTCCAGTAGCTGAAGTTTATAACTTTTTAGACACTCAACCCACCAGGGGACTCGAACACTGGCCAACAAGGTGGCAGTTGCATGCTGTATCCACTACACCATACTTCAAAGCCATTAAGAGAGGTAGGAATTCTGGGGTATTTAACCAACCAGAACTCCAATCCTCTCCCAGGCAATGAGATAGTGTGGGACCTCTGATGCTCTTTTTAACCTGTTATATGGGAAAACTCAGTGTCAAATGCTTAATGCACAGACTACCCTATTCCAGTAGCTGAAGTTTATAACTTTTTAGACACTCAACCCACCAGGGGACTCGAACACTGGCCAACAAGGTGGCAGTTGCATACTGTATCCACTACACCATACTTTAAAGCCATTAAGAGAGTTAGGAATTCTGGGGTATTTAACCAACCAGAACTCCAATCCTCTCCCAGGCAATGAGATAGTGTGGGACCTCTGATGCTCTTTCATCGATTCCTGTTATATCGGAAAACTCAGTGCCAAATGCTTAATGCACAGACTACCCTATTCCAGTAGCTGAAGTTTATAACTTTTTAGACACTCAACCCACCAGGGGACTCAAACACTGGCCAACAAGGTGGCAGTTGCATGCTGTATCCACTACACCATACTTCAAAGCCATTAAGAGAGGTAGGAATTCTGGGGTATTTAACCAACCAGAACCCCAATCCCCTCCCTGGCAATGAGATAGTGTGGGACCTCTGATGCTCTTTTTAACCTGTTATATGGGAAAACTCAGTGCCAAATGCTTAATGCACAGACTACCCTATTCCAGTCGCTGAAGTTTATAACTTTTTAGACACTCAACCCACCAGGGGACTCGAACACTGGCCAACAAGGTGGCAGTTGCATGCTGTATCCACTATACCATACATCAAAGCCATTAAGAGAGGTAGGAATTCTGGGGTATTTAACTAACCAGAACTCCAATTCTCTACCAGGCAATGAGATAGTGTGGGACCTCTGATGCTCTTTCATCGATTCCTGTTATATGGGAAAACTCAGTGCCAATTGCTTAATGCACAGACTACCCTATTCCAGTAGCTGAAGTTTGTAACTTTTTAGACACTCAACCCACCAGGGGACTCGAACACTGGCCAACAAGGTGGCAGTTGCATGCTGTATCCACTACACCATACTTCAAAGCCATTAAGAGAGGTAGGAATTCTGGGGTATTTAACCAACCAGAACTCCAATCCTCTCCCAGGCAATGAGATAGTGAGGGACCTCTGATGCACTTTCATCGATTCCTGTTATATGGGAAAACTCAGTGCCAAATGCTTAATGCACAGACTACCCTATTCCAGTAGCTGAAGTTTATAACTTTTTAGACACTCAATCCACTAGGGGACTCGAACACTGGCCAACAAGGTGGCAGTTGCATGCTGTATCCACTACACCATACTTCAAAGCCATTAAGAGAGGTAGGAATTCTAGGGTATTTAACCAACCAGAAATCCAATCCTCTCCCAGGCAATGAGATAGTGTGGGACCTCTGATGCTCTTTCATCGATTCCTGTTATATGGGAAAACTCAGTGCCAAATGCTCAATGCACAGACTACCCGATTCCAGTAGCTGAAGTTTATAACTTTTTAGACACTCAACCCACCAGGGGACTCGAACATTGGCCAACAAGGTGGCAGTTGCATGCTGTATCCACTACACCATACTTCAAAGCCATTAAGAGAGGTAGGAATTCTGGGGTATTTAACCAACCAGAACTCCAATCCTCTCCCAGGCAATGAGATAGTGTGGGACCTCTGATGTTCTTTCATCGATTCCTGTTATATGGGAAAACTCAGTGCCAAATGCTTAATGTACAGACTACCCTATTCCAGTAGCTGAAGTTTATAACTTTTTAGACACTCAACCCACCAGGGGACTCGAACACTGGCCAACAAGGTGGCAGTTGCATACTGTATCCACTACACCATTCTTCAAAGCCATTAAGAGAGGTAGGAATTCTGGGGTATTTAACCAACCAGAACTCCAATCCTCTCCCAGGCAATGAGATAGTGTGGGACCTCTGATGCTCTTTTTAACCTGTTATATGGGAAAACTCAGTGCCAAATGCTTAATGCACAGACTACCCTATTCCAGTAGCTGAAGTTTATAACTTTTTAGACACTCAACCCACCAGGGGACTCGAACACTGGCCTATAAGGTGGCAGTTGCATGCTGTATCCACTACACCATACTTCAAAGCCATTAAGAGAGGTAGGAATTCTGGGGTTTTTAACCAACCAGAACTCCAATCCTCTCCCAGGCAATGAGATAGTGTGAGCCCTCTGATGCTCTTTCATCGATTCCTGTTATATGGGAAAACTCAGTGCCAAATGCTAAATGCACAGACTACCCTATTCCAGTAGCTGAAGTTTATAACTTTTTAGACACTCAACCCACCAGGGGACTCGAACACGGGCCAACAAGGTGGCAGTTGCATGCTGTATCCACTACACCATACTTCAAAGCCATTAAGAGAGGTAGGAATTCTGGGGTATTTAACCAACCAGAACTCCAATCCTCTCCCAGGCAATGAGATAGTGTGGGAAATCTGATGCTCTTTCATCGATTCCTGTTATATGGGAAAACTCAGTGCCAAATGCTTAATGCACAGACTACCCTATTCCAGTAGCTGAAGTGTATAACTTTTTAGACACTCAACCCACCAGGGGACTCGAACACTGGCCAACAAGGTGGCAGTGTCATGCTGTATCCACTACACCATACTTCAAAGCCATTAAGAGAGGTAGGAATTCTGGGGTATTTAACCAACCAGAACTCCAATCCTCTCTCAGGCAATGAGATAGTGTGGGACCTCTGATGCTCTTTCATCGATTCCTGTTATATGGGAAAACTCAGTGCCAAATGCTTAATGCACAGACTACCCTATTCCAGTAGCTGAAGTTTATAACTTTTTAGACACTCAACCCACCAGGGGACTCGAACACTGGCTAACAAGGTGGCAGTTGCATACTGTATCCACTACACCATACTTCAAAGCCATTAAGAGAGGTAGGAATTCTGGGGTATTTAACCAACCAGAACTCCAATCCTCTCCCAGGCAATGAGATAGTGTGGGACCTCTGATGCTCTTTCATCGATTCCTGTTATATCGGAAAACTCAGTGCCAAATGCTTAATGCACAGACTACCCTATTCCAGTAGCTGAAGTTTATAACTTTTTAGACACTCAACCCACCAGGGGACTCGAACACTGGCCAAAAAGGTGGCAGTTGCATGCTGTATCCACTACACCATACTTCAAAGCCATTAAGAGCGATAGGAATTCTGGGGTATTTAACCAACCAGAACTCCAATCCTCTCCCAGGCAATGAGATAGTGTGGGACCTCTGATGCTCTTTTTAACCTGTTATATGGGAAAACTCAGTGCCAAATGCATAATGCACAGACTACCCTATTCCAGTAGCTGAAGTTTATAACATTTTAGACACTCAACCCATAAGGGGACTCGGATACTGGCCAACAAGGTGGCAGTTGCATGCTGTATCCACTACACCATACTTCAAAGCCATTAAGAGAGGTAGGAATTCTAGGGTATTTAACCAACCAGAACTCCAATCCTCTCCCAGGCAATGAGATAGTGTGGGACCTCTGATGCTCTTTCATCGATTCCTGTTATATGGGAAAACTCAGTGCCAAATGCTAAATGAACAGACTACCCTATTCCAGTAGCTAAAGTTTATAACTTTTTAGACACTCAACCCACCAGGGGACTCGAACACTGGCCAACAAGGTGGCAGTTGCATACTGTATCCACTACACCATACTTCAAAGCCATTAAGAGAGGTAGGAATTCTGGGGTATTTAACCAACCAGAACTCCAATCCTCTCCCAGGCAATGAGATAGTGTGGGACCTCTGATGCTCTTTTTAACCTGTTATATGGGAAAACTCAGTGCCAAATGCTTAATGCACAGACTACCCTATTCCAGTAGCTGAAGTTTATAACTTTTTAGACACTCAACCCACCAGGGGACTCGAACACTGGCCAACAAGGTGGCAGTTGCATACTGTATCCACTACACCATACTTCAAAGCCATTAAGAGAAGTAGGAATTCTGGGGTATTTAACCAACCAGAACTCCAATCCTCTCCCAGGCAATGAGATAGTGTGGGACCTCTGATGCTCTTTCATCGATTCCTGTTATATCGGAAAACTCAGTGCCAAATGCTTAATGCACAGACTACCCTATTCCAGTAGCTGAAGTTTATAACTTTTTAGACACTCAACCCACCAGGGGACTCGAACACTGGCCAAAAAGGTGGCAGTTGCATGCTGTATCCACTACACCATACTTCAAAGCCATTAAGAGCGATAGGAATTCTGGGGTATTTAACCAACCAGAACTCCAATCCTCTCCCAGGCAATGAGATAGTGTGGGACCTCTGATGCTCTTTTTAACCTGTTATATGGGAAAACTTAGTGCCAAATGCTTAATGCACAGACTACCCTATTCCAGTAGCTGAAGTTTATAACATTTTAGACACTCAACCCACTAGGGGACTCGGACACTGGCCAACAAGGTGGCAGTTGCATGCTGTATCCACTACACCATACTTCAAATCCATTAAGAGAGGTAGGAATTCTAGGGTATTTAACCAACCAGAACTCCAATCCTCTCCCAGGCAATGAGATAGTGTGGGACCTCTGATGCTCTTTCATCGATTCCTGTTATATGGGAAAACTCAGTGCCAAATGCTAAATGAACAGACTACCCTATTCCAGTAGCTAAAGTTTATAACTTTTTAGACACTCAACCCACCAGGGGACTCGAACACTGGCCAACAAGGTGGCAGTTGCATGCTGTATCCACTACACCATACTTCAAAGCCATTAAGAGAGGTAGGAATTCTGGGGTATTTAACCAACCAGAACTCCAATCCTCTCCCAGGCAATGAGATAGTGTGGGACCTCTGATGCTCTTTCATCGATTCCTGTTATATGGGAAAACTCAGTGCCAAATGCTTAATGCACAGACTACCCTATTCCAGTACCTGAAGTTTATAACTTTTTAGACACTCAACCCACCAGAGGACTCGAACACTGGCCAACAAGGTGGCAGTTGCATGCTGTATCCACTACACCATACTTCAAAGCCGTTAAGAGAGGTAGGAATTCTGGGGTATTTAACCAACCAGAACTCCAATCCTCTCCCAGGCAATGAGATGGTGTGGGACCTCTGATGCTCTTTCATCGATTCCTGTTATATGGGAAAACTCAGTGCCAAATGCTTAATGCACAGACTACCCTATTCCAGTAGCTGAAGTTTATAACTTTTTAGACACTCAACCCACCAGGGGATTCGAACACTGGCCAACAAGGTGGCAGTTGCATGCTGTATCCACTACAGCATACTTCAAAGCCATTAAGAGAGGTAGGAATTCTGGGGTATTTAACCAACCAGAACTCCAATCCTCTCCCAGGCAATGAGATAGTGTGGGACCTCTGATGCTCTTTCATCGATTCCTGTTATATGGGAAAACTCAGTGCCAAATGCTTAATGCACAGACTACCCTATTCCAGTAGCTGAAGTTTATAACTTTTTAGACACTCAACCCACCAGGGGACTCGAACACTGGCCAACAAGGTGGCAGTTGCATGCTGTATCCACTACACCATACTTCAAAGCCAATAAGAGAGGTAGGAATTCTGGGGTATTTAACCAACCAGAACTTCAATCCTCTCCCAGGCAATGAGATAGTGTGGGACCTCTGATGCTCTTTCATCGATTCCTGTTATATGGGAAAACTCAGTGCCAAATGCTTAATGCACAGACTACCCTATTCCAGTAGCTGAAGTTTATAACTTTTTAGACACTCAACCCACCAGGGGACTCGAACACTGGCCAACAAGGTGGCAGTTGCATGCTGTATCCACTACACCATACATCAAAGCCATTAAGAGAGGTAGGAATTCTGGGGTATTTAACCAACCAGAACTCCAATCCTCTCCCAGGCAATGAGATAGTGTGGGACCTCTGATGCTCTTTCATCGATTCCTGTTATATGGGAAAACTCAGTGCCAAATGCTTAATGCACAGACTACCCTATTCCAGTAGCTGAAGTTTATAACTTTTTAGACACTCAACCCACCAGGGGACTCGAACACTGGCCAACAAGGTGGCAGTTGCATACTGTATCCACTACACCATACTTCAAAGCCATTAAGAGAGGTAGGAATTATGGGGTATTTAACCAACCAGAACTCCAATCCTCTCCCAGGCAATGAGATAGTGTGGGACCTCTGATGCTCTTTCATCGATTCCTGTTATATCGGAAAACTCAGTGCCAAATGCTTAATGCACAGACTACCCTATTCCAGTAGCTGAAGTTTATAACTTTTTAGACACTCAACCCACCAGGGGACTCGAACACTGGCCAAAAAGGTGACAGTTGCATGCTATATCCACTACACCATACTTCAAAGCCATTAAGAGCGATAGGAATTCTGGGGTATTTAACCAACCAGAACTCCAATCCTCTCCCAGGCAATGAGATAGTGTGGGACCTCTGATGCTCTTTTTAACCTGTTATATGGGAAAACTTAGTGCCAAATGCTTAATGCACAGACTACCCTATTCCAGTAGCTAAAGTTTATAACTTTTTAGACACTCAACCCACCAGGGGACTCGAACACTGGCCAACAAGGTGGCAGTTGCATGCTGTATCCACTACACCATACTTTAAAGCCATTAAGAGAGGTAGGAATTCTGGGGTATTTAACCAACCAGAACTCCAATCCTCTCCCAGGCAATGAGATAGTGTGGGACCTCTGATGCTCTTTCATCGATTCCTGTTATATCGGAAAACTCAGTGCCAAATGCTTAATGCACAGACTACCCTATTCCAGTAGCTGAAGTTTATAACTTTTTAGACACTCAACCTGTAACAAACTAGGCTGTTGTAAGAATTATCCAGAGGGGTTTATCGACAAAAGAGAATGGGAAGCTGAGCCGCATGGTGACCTGACCCCCAGGGGAATTCGCGGTGGAAATAACCAACGCTTTGTTCATAGCTGCGTAAAATGAATCATCCTATAGTATTCAGTAATTTAGAGAAAATTAGCCTTTATTCATTTTGCATTAAAATTGTATTGTATAATAGTACTGGATACAATATCAAGAGTATTCTAATTATTGAGTTTAAGTCACCATCAGTGACGTCACGAATCAGATCTAACTTTTAAAGCGGAGTGACCGGCGGTCATAGGTCATCAGGGGTTGACAGGTCTAATATTTCTCAAAGTTTTAATAACCATTTTTGTGATCGGGAACAGCTTTGCCGTTAGATGTTTGTGTAATCTAATTCAGTAAAATAATTCAACCAGTCTGGATCAATTAAGTACAACAGAGGATAATTGTTATAACTTAACCTTGCTAAAGTAACTGGGTAAGCGATGCGGAACAATACAATGTTCTAGTCTGGGCGAGATCAGACGAGGAGAGATCAGTGTGGAAACGGGAGCAGCTGGGATAAGAGGTCAAACATCTTACCTCTCCCCACGACCAGCCAAAACATCTAGCTGGTCGCCCAAGGTATAGTTACTATTGTTAATTATAGAAATAGTCTTCTCATTTGCCATTCAGGTCAAGTAGGGAGTGTTAAAGTGATAGGGAGTGAACACATTTAGATTTTGTTTTAGTTTTCTTTTAATAAATTAAATTTGTTATTAATTTGCATTTTATTGTTTCCATGTGTTTTATGTGTATACTTGTCCTGGTCACGTGGTCCACACGAGGCAGAGTTGCATTGGGCGCCGATTCTAACATCGAATCGGAATTATCATTACCGTGTAATTTATTCCACACTCAAGGTCATCGTTTATAGTGGGGATCAAGCCCCTAGGTTGATTAATTAGCGTGATCGATCCAGACCTCGATCATTGCTCTTGTATTACTGGTCTGGTGGTGGCAGCAGAGGTGACTCTAGGGTTTTGTTCAGAGCTTAGGTCACGTCATACTGGGTGTAGAATCCTAAGTCGGTCAATCGTCTTAGGACCACGTGGCGTGGAGTTGGCTTTGTTAAAAGTTTTGGAGTCCCTTGGTTTAGAAATAAAAGTAAGAATACGGGTAGAGGGAGTAGAAAGAAGGAAGCAAAGAGAGAGGAACCCAAACCCGTGTTACAATGGTGGCAGAAAGAAGGAAGCAAAGAGAGAGGAACCCAAACCCGTGTTACAATGGTGCACAGCGGTGGTTTCAACAATTTTGTTTGAAATTGTTGAAAGGCTCACGCGTCTAGCCATTCGAACACGTGCGCGGATGCTAAGGAGACAGCCGCGGGCCAGGATTAGCAGTGCGCCCCACAAGTGCGTTTGAGTGGGGATTGGCGAATCTTGGGTCATGCGGGCTGATATGATTAAGGTTAGTTAGTAAGATTAGGCTGTTAAAATTAGATTTAGTGAAAAGGAGACCGCTCCGAGTTGATTGGACTGGGTACCATACTCGACCCATTGCAATTAATTCAGAGGTGTTGGGAGCCGCCATACTCTCAACAGCAGTTCGTTGAGGGCTGTCGGGGGCGGATATATCTGTGGGACGCCAATAGATAGTCCGAGGGCGTTATTAGACGACCCAAAACGCTAGGAAAAACGTAATCCGTGAAGGGCGTTGCGGCCTCCGAGGGACGGACTAGTAACCTACCTAGCAGCGATTCAACAACTAAGTGATCGCACACTTAGTGGAGGTTGAGTCGTCCCTAGTCATAATTGTTGCTGAAAGCTGCGTGTCGCTCTGTTGGAACCTAGATGGTGTGGCCTCTAGGCTAGGTGTGGTACGGCGAGCCGGTAGGAACAATTATAAGATTAAGTCGAGTGCATTTTTGAATTAAGTATACTTAAATTTATAAAGTAATTTCCGTTTATTTGCGTTGTTCTAGATTAATTTTTTCCCCTAAATTCAATCCCCGGTTAAAATTTTTTCCCAAGTGTTTAGCGTTTTCTTGCATATTAGGCTAAGTGCGTACGTTAAGTTTTGTTATTCCCTGTTGTATTAGTCTAAGTCAGAGGCGTTGTTGCTAGAGTGTAGTTAATCCTCTGGACTTAGGGCTATATGTCGGTCACGATAGATAAGTGAAGGAGTTTAAGGGATAATAGTAAGTTGCGTGTAAATGTTATTTGTCCGTGGAATATGTCTAAGTATTTTGGGATAAGTTTTCGGCTAAGTCGATGTCGAAAAGTCGTTAACTGTAATTAATTTGTATTCGTGGGTCACGTGTATGATCTGGGCGTCATTAGGATTCCCCAGTCGATGCGCGTGATATTTTCTAGTTTTTACCAGTAAGACGGTAGAATTGTGTTTGTAGACTTAGAATTCTGTTTTCAGTAGAAACGTAGGTGGAAAATTTTCTAAGTCCAGCTTGGGCTAGAATCTGTCTTTTTGGCGGAAATTCTAATTTTCATGTTTTATGTATATTCTGGGGCCAGTATTACTCTCTAGTGCGCGCAAGGGACGTAATTCTGTTCGTAAGCATTAAACAGTGATAATTACATTTTTGCCGAATTTAGTTAATTTTTCGAGAAAATCGTGTTGTAATTTTGTCAGAGTCCATTGGAGGTGAAAATCTCGGATTTTGACGAAAATTCGAATTAGTGAGTGTTGAAACCGCCCGAAGTGTCAGTATTGTTCTGTATACAACGTCAGTAGTGAATAATAACGTATTTATATCTGGGAACGAGAAACCCAAATTTTTGTGAATTAAAGGAGTTTTGTGATATTTGGGGTGATAGAATATTTTTCCCTCGGAGTCAGAAAAATTGGCAGAGTCCAGCAATTGAGTAAAAACGCAGTTTTTGATAAAAATTCAATTTTTAGTAAGCATTTATAGGTCCTGGGTGTCTATATTAATCGCTAGAGCGGTTTATTAACGTAAAACTAGTTATTTTTCTTCAGAACAAAAATTTTGATTTTTCAGCGTTTAAGCGAAAAAGCGCGGGACTTAGTTTTTTTTCAGCGCAGCTGGTCCCGCTCCATCAGTCATCAGTGGCCACGCTGCTCACTTCAAGCGCGTTTAGTATTCAAGTACAGTAAATATTCTTTATTAATCCATCACGAGTGCTGCGCGTTAGTTGCGTTATCATTTAAATTGTTTTATATAAATTAGATTCTTTAATTTTTTTTAACGTAAAGGACTTAGGTTTCAGCAATAGAACTGCGGGATATTTCATGGTCAGACACGAGTGCGGGGCAGACACTCATTCATTGGATTCACTTCAGCGATTCTCTCGATAAATCGGTGTATTTCCTATTTTGGGAATTTAGTAGTTTTCTCTTAGAATAGAGTTGTGATTTTTTTTTTTTGTGTAAGATCACGGTTGTAGTGAGTCCGGGTCGAGGGTGTACTAAAGGGTAGTTTAGAAGAGACGTGGCACACCAGGAATCACAGAAAATGTTTAACCCTGATAATGACCAGTCAGTAGGGACCAGTGGGAATGGGAGTGTGGAGGATAGAACCTCTTCCGACACCACTGGGGATCGCTCAGGTAGCGATACTATTATTGACATGAGTGGGGAGTCTTGCGAGGAGTCGTCCCATGAGTGGGGAGAGCCGTCTTGGGTTCCCCCACAAAGAACATCGACGCCATGCCAGCAGGGCAGACAGGGGGCCTCAGTTAGTATGGCAGGACGTCCCACTTCGCTCGGTAGAGAACAGCAACCTGTTCAACGGGAACATGAACGACCACACCAACAGCAGGAACTACCCAACATAACACCAATACCACAGCACCCACAACACCTAGGTACACCTCATCCGTCACTACAACAACCCCAACCCCACCTCCCATACCAACCCCATCCTCAGTTCCCATACCAACCCTTCCCCCAACCCCAGGCCACTCCATACCCATTCCAACCCCAGGCCACCCCATACCCATACCCATTCCAACCCCAGGCCACCCCATACCCATTCCAACCCCAGGCCACCCCATACCCATACCCATACCCATACCCATTCCCACCCCAGGCCACCCCATACCCACCCCAACCTCAATCCACACCCCAACCCGAGGCCACCCACACCATACCTCAGCCTCAACCCCAACCTCAATCCACACCCCAACCCGAGGCCACCCACACCATACCTCAACCCCAACCCCAGGCCGCCACAGCCTTAGACAGGCAGATGCGCACGGAGACGCCGGGCACTCAGTTGTCGCCATACGTAGAGGCGTTAAGTAAAGGCGAGGGAGCCAAGCCGAGGAACTGTGGCGCGGGTTCATCAGGCGGGAAGCAGCCCTCAGCTGCAAGTTCGAGCCACCCTGCGCGGGGTACCAACAGAGATCCGCGGAGGTGTTACTCCTGCTGGAAGCGCGGGCATATACAGAGGGATTGCGAAGTCACTCCTACGAAAGCATGAAAGCAGGCTCCTAGTGATGGTAGGCCTACTTTTGAGGTGAAAGTGGAAGGTGTGAGATTGACAGCTTTTGTTGATACAGGAAGCCAGGCAACGGTAATTAAAAAGTCAGCCTTCAGCAATTTTAAGTATGCACGTCTTCAACGGTGCGCAAAGACATTAACAGCAGTCAATGGGGAAAAGATTGAGATCGTAGGTCAAGGTACAGTTAATTTTGAGATTGATGGGGAATTGCAGCCTCACACATGTACGATCGTAGAGAACCTTGATTTTCCTGGTCACATCTTAATGGGAACTGATTTTCTGTCGCGATTTGATTATTCCTTGTCTGCTCAAAAAGGGGCTAGGAACTGCAGGTTGCAGTTGGGACAGACTTCCTACCCAGTGGAGATGATCGACCATCCCCCAGTTGTAGCTTCAATTAAGAGGAAGCTGAAATATAATGCGCACTATCCAAAATTGATTTTTAAGTCTCTTCCAGACACAGTTAAGAGGTCATGCGCCTTGCATGCATTGACCAAACAGAGTTGCCCACCACATTCTGTTAAATTTATTAAAGTAGCCGTGGGACGTCACATCCAACCAGGTACCACCCTTCAGGTGGCTGGGAGATGTGATAGTTTATTAATTCCTCATCACTTAGTTGTAGTGCTCGATAAAGGTGCACTCATTCCAGTTGTCAATCTTTCACATAAGACTTTTCGCTTCAGGGCAGGTGATAGGGTGTCTCAGGGAACCATGGTGGAGGACACAGAAATCTTTCACCATGAGTCAGCTGAGACGCCAGCCGTCACTGCACAATGTAGTGCACTGAATATGTTGAATACTAAAACACCATCCAAAGTACAATACGAGACGAGAAATGTTGCACAGAATGTTGAGGAAGTGGAAAAATTAATTTCAGCACTTGATTTGCAACATGTTGCACAGGCAGATAGGAAGGCACTGAGAGGAGTTTTACGAAAATTCCCGAAATTGTTTGCGACAGAGGATGACCAGATTGGTCTCCTTGATAAGATCGAGCACACCATTCCAACTGGTGACCATTTGCCTGTGTACACAAGACAGTGGAGGTTGCCGGAACAGGCAAAGAACATTATCAGGGAGGAGTGCCAGAAAATGTTAAGACAGGGCGTAATAGAGCCTAGTACGTCACCATGGCTCTCTCCTGTGGTGCTAGTTCGGAAACCGGACGGTAGTTATCGTTTCTGTGTTGACTACCGGAAGGTGAACGAACTAACTAAGGGTGATGTGTATCCGTTGCCCCGAATACAGGAGATAATAGATCAATTTGGTACTGCTAAGTATTTCTCAACTCTTGACGCAAAATCGGCGTATTGGGCGATTCCGGTGGCAGAACAGGATAGGGAAAAAACAGCATTCTCGGATGGTAGGCACACTTATCAATTCCGTAGGATGCCGTTTGGTTTGAAGACAGCGCCTTCGTCGTTTCAGAGGGCCATCAACTTTATCCTTAGTCCGGTACTGGGTAGGCATTCTTTAGCGTACCTGGATGATGTTGTGATATATTCCAGGACGTTTGAGGAACACCTACAGGACTTGACTGAGACTTTGAAGTTGTTAGATCAGGCAGGTTTCAGGCTGAATGTTCAGAAGTGCACCTTGGCGGCTCAGAAATTCAAATTTCTGGGGTTCCAGGTGTGCCCAGACGGTATCCGACCTGACCCAGATTCGTGCCGCGCCATTGCTGACATGCCTACTCCAAGGACAGCAAAGGACGTGCGTAGGTTTTTGGGGGCGGCCGGATATTTTCGTCGTCACATTGAAGGTTTCGCTGGCATTTCAGCACCCCTGACTGATCTGACAAAGAAAAATGCGAAGTTTGTGTGGAAATCAGAACATGACGAGGCCTATCGCAAACTGAAAGACCAACTAATCACGACACCGGTATTGGCTATTCCTGATTTTGAGAAAGAGTGGGAAGTGCACACTGACGCCAGCGGTATTGCTATTGGCGGGTGCTTAATTCAGCGAGACGCAGATAATTTACCCCATCCAGTAGCCTATTTCAGTAGGAAGGTCAAAGGACCTGAAGTTCGTTATTCAGCTACGGATCGGGAGGCACTGGCAGTAGTAGAATCAGTTAGGTATTTCGAGCCTTACCTATTTCAGCGGCATTTTGTAATCTACACAGACCATCGAGCGTTAACACATATATTTAAAAAGCGAACGAAATGCCCACGAATGTCACGCTGGTCTCACGAACTTTCGGCCCACTCATTCCAGATTTTGTACAAGCCTGGTCCAGCCCATGTTGTGCCAGATACGCTAAGTAGAAATATAGCGGCAGTTCAAATTAATGAAAACATTGAAACCATTCCATCAGATAAAATGAGAGAATACCAGATGAGCGAGCCTAGATGGAAAGAGATTATTGAGTATTTAGAGGGAGGAAAATACCCCAAAAAGAAAAAGAATTTACCTATACATGATTTTGAAATGAAACAGGGCGTCCTGTATTATGTTAATAGCCAGAATGATAGGGCAGTATTTCAGCTAGTTATTCCGGACGCGTTGCGGTCATCAGCGTTAAAGCTCGCACATGCTTCAAAAATTGCAGGGCATCCGGGGATCTTTAAAACGCACTTAAAAGCAAAGTCTCTATTTTATTTTCCAGGATTACTTTCTGAGGTAATCAATTTCGTGAAGTCGTGCCCTCGTTGCCAGAGGAGGAAAGGCACCCTTAAGGTACAAGCCCCACTTCAGGAATTTCCTGAAATTCGCGAACCGTTAGATCGTGTGGGGGCCGATCTGATTGATTTACACCACAGTCATTCAGGAAATAGATATGTGTTGGTACTAGTTGACCATCTGTCTAGATACACTACACTAGTTGCATTACCTCAGAAGGATTCTCGTACGGTTGCAGATGCATTCTTGCGTAGGTTCGTTACTGTATTCGGACCTCCTAAAGTTTTAGTCTCTGACCGGGGTCAAGAATTCAATGGGAATATATTTAGAGAAGTTTGTAAGATTTTAGAGACAACTTCGGCTTTTACAACGGCCTACCACCCACAAGCAAACGGAATGACGGAACGGACTAATCGTTCAGTCAAGGATATGCTTGCAATCCTTGCTGAACATGATGCAAACACCTGGGATGAACACCTACCCTATGTTCAGTTCGCCTTGAATACTGCCATCCACCAATCAATTAACACCCAACCACTTCATTTGTTTACTGGTAATTCATGCAATTTCCCCTCAGGTCTGCTTAACAGACATAATGTTGCATACGGGGAGGACTATCCTTCAGAGGTCCTTGGAAAAATGAGAAATGCATGGAATATTGCAGCTGAAGCGTCCAAGAAGGCACGGACTCGGTATGCTCATTTTTATGACAAGAAAGTGCGCCCTCTTGAGTTGACGGAAGGAAGCCTCGTATTGAGAGTGAATGAGGCTGCGCCCGCCAATCAGAGCAGGAAGCTAGCTCCGAGGTGGCGAGGACCCTATAGAGTAATTAAAAGGGCGGGGCCGGTTAATCTTGTTATAAAAGGAGTGTTCGAGGACCAGGTGGAAAGGACAATTCATGTAAATAAATTGAAACAATATCATGCTAGAGAGGAATTAGAACTGCCTTCAGCGGGTCTAGTTCCTGACTCAGCAGTGCTGACTCATGGCTTCACCGACGAGTCAGAAGATGAGGATGACCCTCTGTCATCGCTCATCAGTAGTCAGGTGCAGTCTCGCCACCCTATGGTGACGAGATCTCGCGCTGTACAGTAAAGTAACTTCCCTAGTTAGTATAATTTAGTATTCATTAGATTTTCCTGTAAAGGCAATGAGATGTACTATGTCTATACTTGACTCAGGTAGCAACTTTTACCGTGCTCTGGGGTTCCACCTCCACCAAACCCAGAGTATATCTATGCTTCCGCTGTGTTGTGTCTGTCTGTTCCCAGGTCTGATTGGTACACCGACCCAGTTGTTCCAGCCACACGTGAACCCTTGTCTGTAAAGACCGAGGGGGGAGGCACGTTACACAAAGCCCTCCCCCACCAGACCCAGTAACCCATACATCAGTTACTTTGGGGATGAGTGACTATCCAAGAGTCACCCGGCCGACGCCTCACGTCACTAACGAGGTTGTCAGGGCCAGCGAGCTGTCCACATTATAGCAGTCACCGGAGGTGCCATACAACGCCGGGGTAGCTGTCTCGAGATCACCAATACCCACCTGCTGCGTCATCAAGACTGCAGCCATTCCAGCAGTGTTGGTGGAGAGGTCAAGAAATGGAAAGCACGTAGCAGTACTCAAGAATTTCGCCGGAAGATTAATGATTACGTCATCTGAAGTAACAAGAAAGCGGAAGTAAGGCGGTCACAGGTGGAAGGCACGGTTTCCCTACAGAGTACCGGGACTCGCCAATAGAAGGTCGCAAAATTGTCTCCTTTGGCCTAAAGTCGGCGGTACGAGGGTATACACAGTTGGTGTTTACGGCCTAGTAACCTGGTGACATTAAGAAACGCCTGAGATGACGTGAGCAATGATGGAAGACGAGATTCACCTGTTCTGCAAACAAGCAACCCGCCTCTACGACCTTCTGACACCACTCCTGCTAAGAGACACCGTTGGTACATCCAGTCCTGCTCTGCTGTGGTCATCTGCGCCGTCAAGTTTAACATCAAGACTACCGTGTGAACTGTGATTGATATGAAGGCGTGTGGACTGTCGAGAGCAAGATTAATGGCCGAAGTAACAGTATTCTACAGCTGTCACTTGGCACTCCGCTCTACTACACTCTGTCGTCATTCAGGAGTACCGGATGGGAGTACAAGAGGACCAGGTATTGATGTCTACACATGAGAAGAAGCAAGATCGACACCGTCATCGTCAGCGACTACATTCAGCATCCAGCAGCATCGATTTTTTTTTCTCGTTTACTCAATATGAACAATTGATACAAACAACAAAGTGGCTCTGAACATCTGTGTAAAGAACATCTGGACACTTTTGTTTAAATGTTGAAAAACAGAGTTAGAATCAATTCTTTATAAATGTTGAAAAACAGATTTAAAATAATTCTGGTATAATATATGAAAATTTAACTATAAATTGGTCAGTAATCAAAATCGAAGCCCCTGTGTAATTGTCTCAGCCCAGAACAAACGGTTATGGAAAATTATGTTGTGCTATTTTTTTTTCAGAATGTTTGAACACAGGAGAGGCGGACCAATATAAACATTGACACTTCTAGTGAGTGAGAACACTTGGCTGTACAGTCAGCCGTAACCTGTGATATAGTATAGGAATTTTTATTTTTAGATACATGTAATAAACGTTAGGTGTGTTCCTTGATGGGGAGTGGTTAGTACACGGATGTGTACCTGATAGTTCCGTAGTACGCTCCCGGATGACAAAGTTCAGTCTGAACTTATAACTTTAATGTTTGTTTGAGCACGGTGTGGCCGGCTCTAGAGGACACATGGACTTGGCTAGTGAAGAGCCAAGAGAGTTTAATAGCTAGTTTTTTATGGTAGAGTAGGGACATGTTATTTAGCTATGTCAGTAAGGATAGGATGTATGTTTCCTGATATTAGAGGATTGCTGTCAGTTGACAGCTGAGAAATTTATGAAATATGAACATGTTTATTATGATGTTGGACTATTATTTGTCAAATTTTATTAGTTAGGTTAGCTTTTGTTTGTGGCATGAGTTGAATTGTGGGTTTGGATACTAAACCTCGTGAATTTTAACAAATTAACAAGGTTTACTAAGTGCTTGTGCGGGGGGGTTGTAACAAACTAGGCTGTTGTAAGAATTATCCAGAGGGGTTTATCGACAAAAGAGAATGGGAAGCTGAGCCGCATGGTGACCTGACCCCCAGGGGAATTCGCGGTGGAAATAACCAACGCTTTGTTCATAGCTGCGTAAAATGAATCATCCTATAGTATTCAGTAATTTAGAGAAAATTAGCCTTTATTCATTTTGCATTAAAATTGTATTGTATAATAGTACTGGATACAATATCAAGAGTATTCTAATTATTGAGTTTAAGTCACCATCAGTGACGTCACGAATCAGATCTAACTTTTAAAGCGGAGTGACCGGCGGTCATAGGTCATCAGGGGTTGACAGGTCTAATATTTCTCAAAGTTTTAATAACCATTTTTGTGATCGGGAACAGCTTTGCCGTTAGATGTTTGTGTAATCTAATTCAGTAAAATAATTCAACCAGTCTGGATCAATTAAGTACAACAGAGGATAATTGTTATAACTTAACCTTGCTAAAGTAACTGGGTAAGCGATGCGGAACAATACAATGTTCTAGTCTGGGCGAGATCAGACGAGGAGAGATCAGTGTGGAAACGGGAGCAGCTGGGATAAGAGGTCAAACATCTTACCTCTCCCCACGACCAGCCAAAACATCTAGCTGGTCGCCCAAGGTATAGTTACTATTGTTAATTATAGAAATAGTCTTCTCATTTGCCATTCAGGTCAAGTAGGGAGTGTTAAAGTGATAGGGAGTGAACACATTTAGATTTTGTTTTAGTTTTCTTTTAATAAATTAAATTTGTTATTAATTTGCATTTTATTGTTTCCATGTGTTTTATGTGTATACTTGTCCTGGTCACGTGGTCCACACGAGGCAGAGTTGCATTGGGCGCCGATTCTAACATCGAATCGGAATTATCATTACCGTGTAATTTATTCCACACTCAAGGTCATCGTTTATAGTGGGGATCAAGCCCCTAGGTTGATTAATTAGCGTGATCGATCCAGACCTCGATCATTGCTCTTGTATTACTGGTCTGGTGGTGGCAGCAGAGGTGACTCTAGGGTTTTGTTCAGAGCTTAGGTCACGTCATACTGGATGTAGAATCCTAAGTCGGTCAATCGTCTTAGGACCACGTGGCGTGGAGTTGGCTTTGTTAAAAGTTTTGGAGTCCCTTGGTTTAGAAATAAAAGTAAGAATACGGGTAGAGGGAGTAGAAAGAAGGAAGCAAAGATTGAGGAACCCAAACCCGTGTTACAAACCCACCAGGGGACACGAACACTGGCCAAAAAGGTGGCAGTTGCATGCTGTATCCACTACACCATACTTCAAAGCCATTAAGAGCGATAGGAATTCTGGGGTATTTAACCAACCAGAACTCCAATCCTCTCCCAGGCAATGAGATAGTGTGGGACCTCTGATGCTCTTTTTAACCTGTTATATGGGAAAACTTAGTGCCAAATGCTTAATGCACAGACTACCCTATTCCAGTAGCTGAAGTTTATAACATTTTAGACACTCAACCCACTAGGGGACTCGGACACTGGCCAACAAGGTGGCAGTTGCATGCTGTATCCACTACACCATACTTCAAAGCCATTAAGAGAGGTAGGAATTCTGGGGTATTTAACCAACCAGAACTCCAATCCTCTCCCAGGCAATGAGATAGTGTGGGCCCTCTGATGCTCTTTCATCGATTCCTGTTATATGGGAAAACTCAGTGCCAAATGCTAAATGCACAGACTACCCTATTCCAGTAGCTGAAGTTTATAACTTTTTAGACACTCAACCCACCAGGGGACTCGAACACGGGCCAACAAGGTGGCAGTTGCATGCTGTATCCACTACACCATACTTCAAAGCCATTAAGAGAGGTAGGAATTCTGGGGTATTTAACCAACCAGAACTCCAATCCTCTTCCAGGCAATGAGATAGTGTGGGACCTCTGATGCTCTTTCATCGATTCCTGTTATATGGGAAAACTCAGTGCCAAATGCTTAATGCACAGACTACCCTATTCCAGTAGCTGAAGTTTATAACTTTTTAGACACTCAACCCACCAGGGGACTCAAACACTGGCCAACAAGGTGGCAGTTGCATGCTGTATCCACTACACCATACTTCAAAGCCATTAAGAGAGGTAGAAATTCTGGGGTATTTAACCAACCAGAACCCCATTCCTCTCCCTGGCAATGAGATAGTGTGGGACCTCTGATGCTCTTTTTAACCTGTTATATGGGAAAACTCAGTGCCAAATGCTTAATGCACAGACTACCCTATTCCAGTAGCAGAAGTTTATAACTTTTTAGACACTCAACCCACCAGGGGACTCGAACACTGGCCAACAAGGTGGCAGTTGCATGCTGTATCCACTACACCATACTTCAAAGCCATTAAGAGAGGTAGGAATTCTGGGGTATTTAACCAACCAGAACTCCAATCCTCTCCCAGGCAATGAGATAGTGTGGGACCTCTGATGCTCTTTCATCGATTCCTGTTATATGGGAAAACTCAGTGCCAATTGCTTAAAGCACAGACTACCCTATTCCAGTAGCTGAAGTGTGTAACTTTTTACACACTCAACCCACCAGGGGACTCGAACACTGGCCAACAAGGTGGCAGTTGCATGCTGTATCCACTACACCATACTTCAAAGCCATTAAGAGAGGTAGGAATTCTGGGGTATTTAACCAACCAGAACTCCAATCCTCTCCCAGGCAATGAGATAGTGAGGGACCTCTGATGCTCTTTCATCGATTCCTGTTATATGGGAAAACTCAGTGCCAAATGCTTAATGCACAGACTACCCTATTCCAGTAGCTGAAGTTTATAAATTTTTAGACACTCAACCCACCAGGGGACTCGAACACTGGCCAACAAGGTGGCAGTTGCATGCTGTATCCACTACACCATACTTCAAAGCCATTAAGAGAGGTAGGAATTCTGGGGTATTTAACCAACCAGAACTCCAATCCTCTCCCAGGCAATGAGATAGTGTGGGACCTCTGATGCTCTTTCATCGATTCCTGTTATATCGGAAAACTCAGTGCCAAATGCTTAATGCACAGACTACCCTATTCCAGTAGCTGAAGTTTATAACTTTTTAGACACTCAACCCACCAGGGGACTCGAACACTGGCCAAAAAGGTGGCAGTTGCATGCTGTATCCACTACACCATACTTCAAAGCCATTAAGAGCGATAGGAATTCTGGGGTATTTAGCCAACCAGAACTCCAATCCTCTCCCAGGCAATGAGATAGTGTGGGACCTCTGATGCTCTTTTTAACCTGTTATATGGGAAAACTTAGTGCCAAATGCTTAATGCACAGACTACCCTATTCCAGTAGCTGAAGTTTATAACATTTTAGACACTCAACCCACTAGGGGACTCGGACACTGGCCAACAAGGTGGCAGTTGCATGCTGTATCCACTACACCATACTTCAAAGCCATTAAGAGAGGTAGGAATTCTAGGGTATTTAACCAACCAGAACTCCAATCCTCTCCCAGGCAATGAGATAGTGTGGGACCTCTGATGCTCTTTCATCGATTCCTGTTATATGGGAAAACTCAGTGCCAAATGCTAAATGAACAGACTACCCTATTCCAGTAGCTAAAGTTTATAACTTTTTAGACACTCAACCCACCAGGGGACTCGAACACTGGCCAACAAGGTGGCAGTTGCATGCTGTATCCACTACACCATACTTCAAAGCCATTAAGAGAGGTAGGAATTCTGGGGTATTTAACCAACCAGAACTCCAATCCTCTCCCAGGCAATGAGATATTGTGGGACCTCTGATGCTCTTTCATCGATTCCTGTTATATCGGAAAACTCAGTGCCAAATGCTTAATGCACAGACTACCCTATTCCAGTAGCTGAAGTTTATAACTTTTTAGACACTCAACCCACCAGGGGACTCGAACACTGGCCAAAAAGGTGGCAGTTGCATGCTGTATCCACTACACCATACTTCAAAGCCATTAAGAGCGATAGGAATTCTGGGGTATTTAACCAACCAGAACTCCAATCCTCTCCCAGGCAATGAGATAGTGTGGGACCTCTGATGCTCTTTTTAACCTGTTATATGGGAAAACTTAGTGCCAAATGCTTAATGCACAGACTACCCTATTCCAGTAGCTGAAGTTTATAACATTTTAGACACTCAACCCACTAGGGGACTCGGACACTGGCCAACAAGGTGGCAGTTGCATGCTGTATCCACTACACCATACTTCAAAGCCATTAAGAGAGGTAGGAATTCTAGGGTATTTAACCAACCAGAACTCCAATCCTCTCCCAGGCAATGAGATAGTGTGGGACCTCTGATGCTCTTTCATCGATTCCTGTTATATGGGAAAACTCAGTGCCAAATGCTAAATGAACAGACTACCCTATTCCAGTAGCTAAAGTTTATAACTTTTTAGACACTCAACCCACCAGGGGACTCGAACACTGGCCAACAAGGTGGCAGTTGCATGCTGTATCCACTACACCATACTTCAAAGCCATTAAGAGAGGTAGGAATTCTGGGGTATTTAACCAACCAGAACTCCAATCCTCTCCCAGGCAATGAGATAGTGTGGACCCTCTGATGCTCTTTCATCGATTCCTGTTATATGGGAAAACTCAGTGCCAAATGCTAAATGCACAGACTACCCTATTCCAGTAGCTGAAGTTTATAACTTTTTAGACACTCAACCCACCAGGGGACTCGAACACTGGCCAACAAGGTGGCAGTTGCATACTGTATCCACTACACCATACTTCAAAGCCATTAAGAGAGGTAGGAATTCTGGGGTATTTAACCAACCAGAACTCCAATCCTCTCCCAGGCAATGAGATAGTGTGGGACCTCTGATGCTCTTTTTAACCTGTTATATGGGAAAACTCAGTGCCAAAAGCTTAATGCACAGACTACCCTATTCCAGTAGCTGAAGTTTATAACTTTTTAGACACTCAACCCACCAGGGGACTCGAACACTGGCCAACAAGGTGGCAGTTGCATACTGTATCCACTACACCATACTTCAAAGCCATTAAGAGAGGTAGGAATTCTGGGGTATTTAACCAACCAGAACCCCAATCCTCTCCCTGGCAATGAGATAGTGTGGGACCTCTGATGCTCTTTTTAACCTGTTATATGGGAAAACTCAGTGCCAAATGCTTAATGCACAGACTACCCTATTCCAGTAGCTGAAGTTTATAACTTTTTAGACACTCAACCCACCAGGGGACTCGAACACTGGCCAACAAGGTGGCAGTTGCATGCTGTATCCACTACACCATACTTCAAAGCCATTAAGAGAGGTAGGAATTCTGGGGTATTTAACCAACCAGAACTCCAATCCTCTCCCAGGCAATGAGATAGTGAGGGACCTCTGATGCTCTTTCATCGATTCCTGTTATATGGGAAAACTCAGTGCCAAATGCTTAATGCACAGACTACCCTATTCCAGTAGCTGAAGTTTATAACTTTTTAGACACTCAATCCACTAGGGGACTCGAACACTGGCCAACAAGGTGGCAGTTGCATGCTGTATCCACTACACCATACTTCAAAGCCATTAAGAGAGGTAGGAATTCTAGGGTATTTAACCAACCAGAACTCCAATCCTCTCCCAGGCAATGAGATAGTGTGGGACCTCTGATGCTCTTTCATCGATTCCTGTTATATGGGAAAACTCAGTGCCAAATGCTCAATGCACAGACTACCCTATTCCAGTAGCTGAAGTTTATAACTTTTTAGACACTCAACCCACCAGGGGACTCGAACACTGGCCAACAAGGTGGCAGTTGCATGCTGTATCCACTACACCATACTTCAAAGCCATTAAGAGAGGTAGGAATTCTGGGGTATTTAACCAACCAGAACTCCAATCCTCTCCCAGTCAATGAGATAGTGTTGGACCTCTGATGCTCTTTCATCGATTCCTGTTATATGGGAAAACTCAGTGCCAAATGCTTAATGCAAAGACTACCCTATTCAAGTAGCTGAAGTTTATAACTTTTTAGACACTCAACCCACCAGAGGACTCGAACACTGGCCAACAAGGTGGCAGTTGCATGCTGTATCCACTACACCATACTTCAAAGCCATTAAGAGAGGTAGGAATTCTGGGGTATTTAACCAACCAGAACTCCAATCCTCTCCCAGGCAATGAGATAGTGTGGGACCTCTGATGCTCTTTCATCGATTCCTGTTATATGGGAAAACTCAGTGCCAAATGCTTAATGCACAGACTACCCTATTCCAGTACCTGAAGTTTATAACTTTTTAGACACTCAACCCACCAGGGGATTCGAACACTGGCCAACAAGGTGGCAGTTGCATGCTGTATCCACTACACCATACTTCAAAGCCATTAAGAGAGGTAGGAATTCTGGGGTATTTAACCAACCAGAACTCCAATCCTCTCCCAGGCAATGAGATAGTGTGGGACCTCTGATGCTCTTTCATCGATTCCTGTTATATGGGAAAACTCAGTGCCAAATGCTTAATGCACAGACTACCCTATTCCAGTAGCTGAAGTTTATAACTTTTTAGACACTCAACCCACCAGGGGACTCAAACACTGGCCAACAAGGTGGCAGTTGCATGCTGTATCCACTACACCATACTTCAAAGCCATTAAGAGAGGTAGGAATTCTGGGGTATTTAACCAACCAGAACCCCAATCCTCTCCCTGGCAATGAGATAGTGTGGGACCTCTGATGCTCTTTTTAACCTGTTATATGGGAAAACTCAGTGCCAAATGCTTAATGCACAGACTACCCTATTCCAGTAGCTGAAGTTTATAACTTTTTAGACACTCAATCCACTAGGGGACTCGAACACTGGCCAACAAGGTGGCAGTTGCATGCTGTATCCACTACACCATACTTCAAAGCCATTAAGAGAGGTAGGAATTCTAGGGTATTTAACCAACCAGAACTCCAATCCTCTCCCAGGCAATGAGATAGTGTGGGACCTCTGATGCTCTTTCATCGATTCCTGTTATATGGGAAAACTCAGTGCCAAATGCTCAATGCACAGACTACCCTATTCCAGTAGCTGAAGTTTATAACTTTTTAGACACTCAACCCACCAGGGGACTCGAACACTGGCCAACAAGGTGGCAGTTGCATGCTGTATCCACTACACCATACTTCAAAGCCATTAAGAGAGGTAGGAATTCTGGGGTATTTAACCAACCAGAACTCCAATCCTCTCCCAGTCAATGAGATAGTGTTGGACCTCTGATGCTCTTTCATCGATTCCTGTTATATGGGAAAACTCAGTGCCAAATGCTTAATGCAAAGACTACCCTATTCAAGTAGCTGAAGTTTATAACTTTTTAGACACTCAACCCACCAGAGGACTCGAACACTGGCCAACAAGGTGGCAGTTGCATGCTGTATCCACTACACCATACTTCAAAGCCATTAAGAGAGGTAGGAATTCTGGGGTATTTAACCAACCAGAACTCCAATCCTCTCCCAGGCAATGAGATAGTGTGGGACCTCTGATGCTCTTTCATCGATTCCTGTTATATGGGAAAACTCAGTGCCAAATGCTTAATGCACAGACTACCCTATTCCAGTAGCTGAAGTTTATAACTTTTTAGACACTCAACCCACCAGGGGATTCGAACACTGGCCAACAAGGTGGCAGTTGCATGCTGTATCCACTACAGCATACTTCAAAGCCATTAAGAGAGGTAGGAATTCTGGGGTATTTAACCAACCAGAACTCCAATCCTCTCCCAGGCAATGAGATAGTGTGGGACCTCTGATGCTCTTTCATCGATTCCTGTTATATGGGAAAACTCAGTGCCAAATGCTTAATGCACAGACTACCCTATTCCAGTAGCTGAAGTTTATAACTTTTTAGACACTCAACCCACCTGGGGACTCGAACACTGGCCAACAAGGTGGCAGTTGCATGCTGTATCCACTACACCATACTTCAAAGCCATTAAGAGAGGTAGGAATTCTGGGGTATTTAACCAACCAGAACTTCAATCCTCTCCCAGGCAATGAGATAGTGTGGGACCTCTGATGCTCTTTCATCGATTCCTGTTATATGGGAAAACTCAGTGCCAAATGCTTAATGCACAGACTACCCTATTCCAGTAGCTGAAGTTTATAACTTTTTAGACACTCAACCCACCAGGTGACTCGAACACTGGCCAACAAGGTGGCAGTTGCATGCTGTATCCACTACACCATACTTCAAAGCCATTAAGAGAGGTAGGAATTCTGGGGTATTTAACCAACCAGAACTCCAATCCTCTCCCTGGCAACGAGATAGTGTGGGACCTCTGATGCTCTTTCATCGATTCCTGTTATATGGGAAAACTCAGTGCCAAATGCTTAATGCACAGACTACCCTATTCCAGTAGCTGAAGTTTATAACTTTTTAGACACTCAACCCACTAGAGGACTCGAACACTGGCCAACACGGTGGCAGTTGCATGCTGTATCCACTACACCATACTTCAAAGCCATTAAGAGAGGTAGGAATTCTGGGGTATTTAACCAACCAGAACTCCAATCCTCTCCCAGGCAATGAGATAGTGTGGGACCTCTGATGCTCTTTCATCGATTCCTGTTATATGGGAAAACTCAGTGCCAAATGCTTAATGCACAGACTACCCTATTCCAGTACCTGAAGTTTATAACTTTTTAGACACTCAACCCACCAGAGGACTCGAACACTGGCCAACAAGGTGGCAGTTGCATGCTGTATCCACTACACCATACTTCAAAGCCATTAAGAGAGGTAGGAATTCTGGGGTATTTAACCAACCAGAACTCCAATCCTCTCCCAGGCAATGAGATAGTGTGGGACCTCTGATGCTCTTTCATCGATTCCTGTTATATGGGAAAACTCAGTGCCAAATGCTTAATGCACAGACTACCCTATTCCAGTAGCTGAAGTTTATAACTTTTTAGACACTCAACCCACCAGGGGATTCGAACACTGGCCAACAAGGTGGCAGTTGCATGCTGTATCCACTACAGCATACTTCAAAGCCATTAAGAGAGGTAGGAATTCTGGGGTATTTAACCAACCAGAACTCCAATCCTCTCCCAGGCAATGAGATAGTGTGGGACCTCTGATGCTCTTTCATCGATTCCTGTTATATGGGAAAACTCAGTGCCAAATGCTTAATGCACAGACTACCCTATTCCAGTAGCTGAAGTTTATAACTTTTTAGACAGTCAACCCACCAGGGGACTCGAACACTGGCCAACAAGGTGGCAGTTGCATGCTGTATCCACTACACCATACTTCAAAGCCATTAAGAGAGGTAGGAATTCTGGGGTATTTAACCAACCAGAACTTCAATCCTCTCCCAGGCAATGAGATAGTGTGGGACCTCTGATGCTCTTTCATCGATTCCTGTTATATGGGAAAACTCAGTGCCAAATGCTTAATGCACAGACTACCCTATTCCAGTAGCTGAAGTTTATAACTTTTTAGACACTCAACCCACCAGGGGATTCGAACACTGGCCAACAAGGTGGCAGTTGCATGCTGTATCCACTACAGCATACTTCAAAGCCATTAAGAGAGGTAGGAATTCTGGGGTATTTAACCAACCAGAACTCCAATCCTCTCCCAGGCAATGAGATAGTGTGGGACCTCTGATGCTCTTTCATCGATTCCTGTTATATGGGAAAACTCAGTGCCAAATGCTTAATGCACAGACTACCCTATTCCAGTAGCTGAAGTTTATAACTTTTTAGACACTCAACCCACCTGGGGACTCGAACACTGGCCAACAAGGTGGCAGTTGCATGCTGTATCCACTACACCATACTTCAAAGCCATTAAGAGAGGTAGGAATTCTGGGGTATTTAACCAACCAGAACTTCAATCCTCTCCCAGGCAATGAGATAGTGTGGGACCTCTGATGCTCTTTCATCGATTCCTGTTATATGGGAAAACTCAGTGCCAAATGCTTAATGCACAGACTACCCTATTCCAGTAGCTGAAGTTTATAACTTTTTAGACACTCAACCCACCAGGTGACTCGAACACTGGCCAACAAGGTGGCAGTTGCATGCTGTATCCACTACACCATACTTCAAAGCCATTAAGAGAGGTAGGAATTCTGGGGTATTTAACCAACCAGAACTCCAATCCTCTCCCTGGCAACGAGATAGTGTGGGACCTCTGATGCTCTTTCATCGATTCCTGTTATATGGGAAAACTCAGTGCCAAATGCTTAATGCACAGACTACCCTATTCCAGTAGCTGAAGTTTATAACTTTTTAGACACTCAACCCACTAGGGGACTCGAACACTGGCAAACACGGTGGCAGTTGCATGCTGTATCCACTACACCATACTTCAAAGCCATTAAGAGAGGTAGGAATTCTGGGGTATTTAACCAACCAGAACTCCAATCCTCTCCCAGGCAATGGATAGTGTGGGACCTCTGATGCTCTTTCATCTATTCCTGTTATATGGGAAAACTCAGTGCCAAATGCTTAATGCACAGACTACCCTATTCCAGTACCTGAAGTTTATAACTTTTTAGACACTCAACCCACCAGGGGATTCGAACACTGGCCAACAAGGTGGCAGTTGCATGCTGTATCCACTACAGCATACTTCAAAGCCATTAAGAGAGGTAGGAATTCTGGGGTATTTAACCAACCAGAACTCCAATCCTCTCCGAGGCAATGAGATAGTGTGGGACCTCTGATGCTCTTTCATCGATTCCTGTTATATGGGAAAACTCAGTGCCAAATGCTTAATGCACAGACTACCCTATTCCAGTAGCTGAAGTTTATAACTTTTTAGACAGTCAACCCACCAGGGGACTCGAACACTGGCCAACAAGGTGGCAGTTGCATGCTGTATCCACTACACCATACTTCAAAGCCATTAAGAGAGGTAGGAATTCTGGGGTATTTAACCAACCAGAACTTCAATCCTCTCCCAGGCAATGAGATAGTGTGGGACCTCTGATGCTCTTTCATCGATTCCTGTTATATGGGAAAACTCAGTGCCAAATGCTTAATGCACAGACTACCCTATTCCAGTAGCTGAAGTTTATAACTTTTTAGACACTCAACCCACCAGGGGATTCGAACACTGGCCAACAAGGTGGCAGTTGCATGCTGTATCCACTACAGCATACTTCAAAGCCATTAAGAGAGGTAGGAATTCTGGGGTATTTAACCAACCAGAACTCCAATCCTCTCCCAGGCAATGAGATAGTGTGGGACCTCTGATGCTCTTTCATCGATTCCTGTTATATAGGAAAACTCAGTGCCAAATGCTTAATGCACAGACTACCCTATTCCAGTAGCTGAAGTTTATAACTTTTTAGACACTCAACCCACCAGGGGACTCGAACACTGGCCAACAAGGTGGCAGTTGCATGCTGTATCCACTACACCATACTTCAAAGCCATTAAGAGAGGTAGGAATTCTGGGGTATTTAACCAACCAGAACTCCAATCCTCTCCCAGGCAATGAGATAGTGAGGGACCTCTGATGCTCTTTCATCGATTCCTGTTATATGGGAAAACTCAGTGCCAAATGCTTAATGCACAGACTACACTATTCCAGTAGCTGAAGTTTATAACTTTTTAGACACTCAATCCACTAGGGGACTCGAACACTGGCCAACAAGGTGGCAGTTGCATGCTGTATCCACTACACCATACTTCAAAGCCATTAAGAGAGGTAGGAATTCTAGGGTATTTAACCAACCAGAACTCCAATCCTCTCCCAGGCAATGAGATAGTGTGGGACCTCTGATGCTCTTTCATCGATTCCTGTTATATGGGAAAACTCAGTGCCAAATGCTCAATGCACAGACTACCCTATTCCAGTAGCTGAAGTTTATAACTTTTTAGACACTCAACCCACCAGGGGACTCGAACACTGGCCAACAAGGTGGCAGTTGCATGCTGTATCCACTACACCATACTTCAAAGCCATTAAGAGAGGTAGGAATTCTGGGGTATTTAACCAACCAGAACTCCAATCCTCTCCCAGTCAATGAGATAGTGTTGGACCTCTGATGCTCTTTCATCGATTCCTGTTATATGGGAAAACTCAGTGCCAAATGCTTAATGCAAAGACTACCCTATTCAAGTAGCTGAAGTTTATAACTTTTTAGACACTCAACCCACCAGAGGACTCGAACACTGGCCAACAAGGTGGCAGTTGCATGCTGTATCCACTACACCATACTTCAAAGCCATTAAGAGAGGTAGGAATTCTGGGGTATTTAACCAACCAGAACTCCAATCCTCTCCCAGGCAATGAGATAGTGTGGGACCTCTGATGTTCTTTCATCGATTCCTGTTATATGGGAAAACTCAGTGCCAAATGCTTAATGCACAGACTACCCTATTCCAGTAGCTGAAGTTTATAACTTTTTAGACACTCAACCCACCAGGTGACTCGAACACTGGCCAACAAGGTGGCAGTTGCATGCTGTATCCACTACACCATACTTCAAAGCCATTAAGAGAGGTAGGAATTCTGGGGTATTTAACCAACCAGAACTCCAATCCTCTCCCTGGCAACGAGATAGTGTGGGACCTCTGATGCTCTTTCATCGATTCCTGTTATATGGGAAAACTCAGTGCCAAATGCTTAATGCACAGACTACCCTATTCCAGTAGCTGAAGTTTATAACTTTTTAGACACTCAACCCACTAGGGGACTCGAACACTGGCAAACACGGTGGCAGTTGCATGCTGTATCCACTACACCATACTTCAAAGCCATTAAGAGAGGTAGGAATTCTGGGGTATTTAACCAACCAGAACTCCAATCCTCTCCCAGGCAATGGGATAGTGTGGGACCTCTGATGCTCTTTCATCTATTCCTGTTATATGGGAAAACTCAGTGCCAAATGCTTAATGCACAGACTACCCTATTCCAGTACCTGAAGTTTATAACTTTTTAGACACTCAACCCACCAGGGGATTCGAACACTGGCCAACAAGGTGGCAGTTGCATGCTGTATCCACTACAGCATACTTCAAAGCCATTAAGAGAGGTAGGAATTCTGGGGTATTTAACCAACCAGAACTCCAATCCTCTCCCAGGCAATGAGATAGTGTGGGACCTCTGATGCTCTTTCATCGATTCCTGTTATATGGGAAAACTCAGTGCCAAATGCTTAATGCACAGACTACCCTATTCCAGTAGCTGAAGTTTATAACTTTTTAGACAGTCAACCCACCAGGGGACTCGAACACTGGCCAACAAGGTGGCAGTTGCATGCTGTATCCACTACACCATACTTCAAAGCCATTAAGAGAGGTAGGAATTCTGGGGTATTTAACCAACCAGAACTTCAATCCTCTCCCAGGCAATGAGATAGTGTGGGACCTCTGATGCTCTTTCATCGATTCCTGTTATATGGGAAAACTCAGTGCCAAATGCTTAATGCACAGACTACCCTATTCCAGTAGCTGAAGTTTATAACTTTTTAGACACTCAACCCACCAGGGGATTCGAACACTGGCCAACAAGGTGGCAGTTGCATGCTGTATCCACTACAGCATACTTCAAAGCCATTAAGAGAGGTAGGAATTCTGGGGTATTTAACCAACCAGAACTCCAATCCTCTCCCAGGCAATGAGATAGTGTGGGACCTCTGATGCTCTTTCATCGATTCCTGTTATATGGGAAAACTCAGTGCCAAATGCTTAATGCACAGACTACCCTATTCCAGTAGCTGAAGTTTATAACTTTTTAGACACTCAACCCACCAGGGGACTCGAACACTGGCCAACAAGGTGGCAGTTGCATGCTGTATCCACTACACCATACTTCAAAGCCATTAAGAGAGGTAGGAATTCTGGGGTATTTAACCAACCAGAACTCCAATCCTCTCCCAGGCAATGAGATAGTGAGGGACCTCTGATGCTCTTTCATCGATTCCTGTTATATGGGAAAACTCAGTGCCAAATGCTTAATGCACAGACTACACTATTCCAGTAGCTGAAGTTTATAACTTTTTAGACACTCAATCCACTAGGGGACTCGAACACTGGCCAACAAGGTGGCAGTTGCATGCTGTATCCACTACACCATACTTCAAAGCCATTAAGAGAGGTAGGAATTCTAGGGTATTTAACCAACCAGAACTCCAATCCTCTCCCAGGCAATGAGATAGTGTGGGACCTCTGATGCTCTTTCATCGATTCCTGTTATATGGGAAAACTCAGTGCCAAATGCTCAATGCACAGACTACCCTATTCCAGTAGCTGAAGTTTATAACTTTTTAGACACTCAACCCACCAGGGGACTCGAACACTGGCCAACAAGGTGACAGTTGCATGCTGTATCCACTACACCATACTTCAAAGCCATTAAGAGAGGTAGGAATTCTGGGGTATTTAACCAACCAGAACTCCAATCCTCTCCCAGTCAATGAGATAGTGTTGGACCTCTGATGCTCTTTCATCGATTCCTGTTATATGGGAAAACTCAGTGCCAAATGCTTAATGCAAAGACTACCCTATTCAAGTAGCTGAAGTTTATAACTTTTTAGACACTCAACCCACCAGAGGACTCGAACACTGGCCAACAAGGTGGCAGTTGCATGCTGTATCCACTACACCATACTTCAAAGCCATTAAGAGAGGTAGGAATTCTGGGGTATTTAACCAACCAGAACTCCAATCCTCTCCCAGGCAATGAGATAGTGTGGGACCTCTGATGCTCTTTCATCGATTCCTGTTATATGGGAAAACTCAGTGCCAAATGCTTAATGCACAGACTACCCTATTCCAGTAGCTGAAGTTTATAACTTTTTAGACACTCAACCCACCAGGGGATTCGAACACTGGCCAACAAGGTGGCAGTTGCATGCTGTATCCACTACAGCATACTTCAAAGCCATTAAGAGAGGTAGGAATTCTGGGGTATTTAACCAACCAGAACTCCAATCCTCTCCCAGGCAATGAGATAGTGTGGGACCTCTGATGCTCTTTCATCGATTCCTGTTATATGGGAAAACTCAGTGCCAAATGCTTAATGCACAGACTACCCTATTCCAGTAGCTGAAGTTTATAACTTTTTAGACACTCAACCCACCTGGGGACTCGAACACTGGCCAACAAGGTGGCAGTTGCATGCTGTATCCACTACACCATACTTCAAAGCCATTAAGAGAGGTAGGAATTCTGGGGTATTTAACCAACCAGAACTTCAATCCTCTCCCAGGCAATGAGATAGTGTGGGACCTCTGATGCTCTT
>NW_027190326.1:0-43190 GCF_040958095.1 Procambarus clarkii | reverse complement strand
AATGATTAGAAGAGACCTTGTTTTGTTCTTCAGCTATATTGCTCTGGTTAGGCCCCATTTAGATTATACAGTTCAGTTTTGGTCGCTGTATTATAGAATGGATAAAGAAAGATTAACAAAGCTTAACGTGCATTCACTGGAAAGGCGAAGAGTTAGGGGTGACATAATAGAGGTTTACAAGTGGATGAATGTACACAACATAGGGGATATTGATAAGGTATTAAAAGTATCAACACAAGTCAGAACACGAAACAATGGGTATAAATTGGATAAATTTTGATTTAGGAAAGACTTGGGTAAATACTGATTCAGTAACAGGGTTGTTGATTTGTGGAACCAATTACCGCGTAACGTGGTTGAGGTGGGGTCCCCTCGATTGTTTCAAGCGTGGGTTGGACATGTATTTAAGTGGGATTGGGTGGTTCTAAATAGGAGCTGCCTCGGATGGGCCAATAGGCCTTCTGCAGTTGCCTTTGTTCTTATGATACAGGTTTTTACAAGTGGATGAATAGATATAACAAAAGGGATATTAGTTGGGTATTAAAGGTATCAGCATAAGACAGAACACGAAACAATGAGCATAAATTGTATATGTTTAGATTTAGGAAAGACCTGGGTAAATACTGTTATGGTAACCGGTTTGTTGAGTTGTGGAACCAATTACCGCATAACGTAGTGGAGGTGGGATCCCTCGATTGGTTCAAGCGTGGGTTGGACATGAATATGAGTGGGATTGGGGGATTATAAATAGAAGCTGCCTTTTTATGGGCCAATAGGCCTTCTGCAGTTACCTTTATAATTATGATTTTTATTATGTTATAACTGGGTGGCTATGAATAGGAACTGCTTCGTATAGGCTTTCTGCAGTTACCTTTATTCTATGTTCTTTTCTGGGAACATCCCGTGCGTAGGTTCGAACCCTCATTACGGCCTTTGTGGATTTGTTCATATCATAATTATGTTATGATATGTGATGTCCGTTCATCACTTGTATACCTCTTACCTCATCGACGTTGATAACAAATGCGATATCAATAAGGTAATAAAAACATCAACACAAGACAGAACACGAAACAATTGGTATAAATTGTATAAGTTTAGGTTTGGCAAAGACCTGGGTAAATACTGTTAATGCATTGTTGTTTATTTGTTGAACAAATTACCGCGTAACGTAATAGAAGTATTATCCCTTGATTGCTTCAAGTGTAGTTTAGACACGTAGGTTAGAATGAGTTTGGGTGGTTATAAATAGGAGCTGCCTCGTATGGGCCAACAGGCCATCTTCAGTTACCTTTATTCATATGATCTTATAAGGTTTTTGCACCAACAATTTTGCAAGATTTCTGAACATTTTCATATCCAGCTAAATGCTAAGGAAATTACTAACCAGATAAATTTAAATAGTTTTGGCAACTGCTCGCCACCTCACCTCAGTCCACATAAAAGAAAGGTAGCGTTCAATTATCATCCAGTACAACCGACGAAACCTCTAGAGCGAAGTTGTGACATCCAAAGTTCAACAATGGCAATCAGGAGCTCAACAATATTCACTGTCCTGTCAGTGTTTACAATTGTATATTTGCTGTTTTCAACGATAGTACCTAATGAGGCCACGAAAACCGAAAAAAGAAAAGGCAGGTTTGTTAAACGGGAAATTGAATTAACTGAAGACCCAAACTCTTTTTTCAAGTTACATGCTGAATTCAAGGAAACATTCCAGCCGCAATTGCAGCTCTTGCTCCCCAACATTCCTACTGAGGTTATGAAGGGCGCTGACTCTTTCCAGATTCTCAACTACATGAGAATGAAAAATGAAGGGACCAAACTTCAACGCGAAATCGATTCTGGTGTTCTGGCCGATGAGAAGAATAGTATGCTGATTGATAAACCCATTAATATTCCAAATTTCATGACTGAAGAGCAACTAAAGAAATTAAAGACGCACGAAAGAGCTTTAATAAATATGCTCGTTAACACTCGGAATGAGTTTATGAAACACCCAGACTACAACCAGCAGTCGGTGGATACAATTACAGATATGCTGCATAAGTATGTGCCGATTAAGGACCAATTTGGTCGCTCGATGAGACTTACTGAATTACTGAACATTGTGAAACATGGTGCCAAACGTACGCTGCCAAACTAATTTTAAACGAATCCTTTCGCTATTATTATTAAAAAGTGCTAATCGTGCAAACAACCCGGCTTTGTTAAATATTTTAAGCATGATGTACTTACAAAGTGATACGAAGATACCGAGAATTAGTTTACAATTAATGAAAATAATTTTGGAACCTGACAGTGGGTTCCAACTGGGGCCACGAAAGCCTGGTGGATAGCGCGCAGGACTCGTAATTCTGTGGCTCGGGTTCGATTCCCGCACGAGGCAGAAACAAATGGGCAAAGTTTCTTTCACCCTGAATGCCCCTGTTACCTAGCAGTAAATAGGTACTCAGGAGTTAGTCAGCTGTCACGGGCTGCTTCCTGGGGGTGGAGGCCTGGTCGAGGACCGGGCCGCGGGGACACTAAAAAGCCCCGAAATCATCTCAAGATAACCTCAAGAATCATGTATTTGCAATTACTATGTTATGTTTCTTATGTTCTTCAAATTGCATTAAAGTTATTTGTCCTTAATTATTTTGTAAAGTGTTCTTTGGTTATATATATTAAATAAAACTTAATATTCTTCCAGTTTATTATTTGTTCCTACAATATGGCAAATTGGATGCAGTGTAATTCATTAATAAGCTCGAAAACTTAATAGACATGAAAAAATACAAATTTAAGCTCGGGTCGGGGTTCATTTATATATGAATGCCATTGCATATGCCATGAAATCTGTCCTTGGAACTGTTTGTGTGGATTGAAACCCTTAGATGATTGAGCTGTAGGAATGAGTCAATAAAAGCGTGTGTTAACAGGCAAATAGATAAGGTGCGGCAAGTCTCCCTACAACACACACCTCTGTTCTAATCACCGTTCCTCTATCTACAGCACAACGCAACAAGCACCTTGGTAGCTCCGATCATCCTCAACATAAACGCCTCCACCAACATCAGCACTGGTGCAGTCATCGGGAGGTATTGGGGGTGCACTGAATAAAAAAATAGATTGGGCACTGATTAACGAAATAGAGAGTATTTGGGGTGCTATATTAAGTTGGATTAGAGCATGGCTATTCCAAAGGAAACAGAGAGTTAGTATAAATGGGGTTAAGTCAGAGTGGGATAATGTTGTTAGTGGAGCGCCTCAGTGCTCTGTCCTGGGACCTCTTTTAATTATAATATATATAAATGATTTAGATTCAGGTTTGAGTTGCAACATCTGCAAATTTGCCGCGGATACAAAAATCGGTTGGAAAATTAACAAGGAAGACAACTCACTATCATTCAAGTTGATCTAAATAGGGTTTTGAAATGGTCAAAAGATTGGCAGATGCAGTATAATGCTGATAAATGTAAAGTTCTGAGGCTAGGTAATGATGATAGAATTACAAGATTCGAGCTAGCTGGTGTTGAGATTGCGAGAGAGATCTGGGAGTTATGATTAGTAAGAATTTAAAACCAAAGGATATATGCATGAATGTTCGTAATAAGAGAAATAGGACACTGGGATTTATTAATCGAACAATGATTAAGAAGAGACCTGTTGTTGTTCTTCAGCTATATTGCTCTGGTTAGGCCCCATTTAGATTATACAGTTCAGTTTTGGTCGCTGTATTATAGAATGGATAAAGAAAGATTAACAAAGCTTAACGTGCATTCACTGGAAAGGCGAAGAGTTAGGGGTGACATAATAGAGGTTTACAAGTGGATGAATGTACACAACATAGGGGATATTGATAAGGTATTAAAAGTATCAACACAAGTCAGAACACGAAACAATGGGTATAAATTGGATAAATTTTGATTTAGGAAAGACTTGGGTAAATACTGATTCAGTAACAGGGTTGTTGATTTGTGGAACCAATTACCGCGTAACGTGGTTGAGGTGGGGTCCCCTCGATTGTTTCAAGCGTGGGTTGGACATGTATTTAAGTGGGATTGGGTGGTTCTAAATAGGAGCTGCCTCGGATGGGCCAATAGGCCTTCTGCAGTTGCCTTTGTTCTTATGATACAGGTTTTTACAAGTGGATGAATAGATATAACAAAAGGGATATTAGTTGGGTATTAAAGGTATCAGCATAAGACAGAACACGAAACAATGAGCATAAATTGTATATGTTTAGATTTAGGAAAGACCTGGGTAAATACTGTTATGGTAACCGGTTTGTTGAGTTGTGGAACCAATTACCGCATAACGTAGTGGAGGTGGGATCCCTCGATTGGTTCAAGCGTGGGTTGGACATGAATATGAGTGGGATTGGGGGATTATAAATAGAAGCTGCCTTTTATGGGCCAATAGGCCTTCTGCAGTTACCTTTATAATTATGATTTTTATTATGTTATAACTGGGTGGCTATGAATAGGAACTGCTTCGTATAGGCTTTCTGCAGTTACCTTTATTCTTATGTTCTTTTCTGGGAACATCCCGTGCGTAGGTTCGAACCCTCATTACGGCCTTTGTGGATTTGTTCATATCATAATTATGTTATGATATGTGATGTCCGTTCATCACTTGTATACCTCTTACCTCATCGACGTTGATAACAAATGCGATATCAATAAGGTAATAAAAACATCAACACAAGACAGAACACGAAACAATTGGTATAAATTGTATAAGTTTAGGTTTGGCAAAGACCTGGGTAAATACTGTTAATGCATTGTTGTTTATTTGTTGAACAAATTACCGCGTAACGTAATAGAAGTATTATCCCTTGATTGCTTCAAGTGTAGTTTAGACACGTAGGTTAGAATGAGTTTGGGTGGTTATAAATAGGAGCTGCCTCGTATGGGCCAACAGGCCATCTTCAGTTACCTTTATTCATATGATCTTATAAGGTTTTTGCACCAACAATTTTGCAAGATTTCTGAACATTTTCATATCCAGCTAAATGCTAAGGAAATTACTAACCAGATAAATTTAAATAGTTTTGGCAACTGCTCGCCACCTCACCTCAGTCCACATAAAAGAAAGGTAGCGTTCAATTATCATCCAGTACAACCGACGAAACCTCTAGAGCGAAGTTGTGACATCCAAAATTCAACAATGGCAATCAGGAGCTCAACAATATTCACTGTCCTGTCAGTGTTTACAATTGTATATTTGCTGTTTTCAACGATAGTACCTAATGAGGCCACGAAAACCGAAAAAAGAAAAGGCAGGTTTGTTAAACGGGAAATTGAATTAACTGAAGACCCAAACTCTTTTTTCAAGTTACATGCTGAATTCAAGGAAACATTCCAGCCGCAATTGCAGCTCTTGCTCCCCAACATTCCTACTGAGGTTATGAAGGGCGCTGACTCTTTCCAGATTCTCAACTACATGAGAATGAAAAATGAAGGGACCAAACTTCAACGCGAAATCGATTCTGGTGTTCTGGCCGATGAGAAGAATAGTATGCTGATTGATAAACCCATTAATATTCCAAATTTCATGACTGAAGAGCAACTAAAGAAATTAAAGACGCACGAAAGAGCTTTAATAAATATGCTCGTTAACACTCGGAATGAGTTTATGAAACACCCAGACTACAACCAGCAGTCGGTGGATACAATTACAGATATGCTGCATAAGTATGTGCCGATTAAGGACCAATTTGGTCGCTCGATGAGACTTACTGAATTACTGAACATTGTGAAACATGGTGCCAAACGTACGCTGCCAAACTAATTTTAAACGAATCCTTTCGCTATTATTATTAAAAAGTGCTAATCGTGCAAACAACCCGGCTTTGTTAAATATTTTAAGCATGATGTACTTACAAAGTGATACGAAGATACCGAGAATTAGTTTACAATTAATGAAAATAATTTTGGAACCTGACAGTGGGTTCCAACTGGGGCCACGAAAGCCTGGTGGATAGCGCGCAGGACTCGTAATTCTGTGGCTCGGGTTCGATTCCCGCACGAGGCAGAAACAAATGGGCAAAGTTTCTTTCACCCTGAATGCCCCTGTTACCTAGCAGTAAATAGGTACTCAGGAGTTAGTCAGCTGTCACGGGCTGCTTCCTGGGGGTGGAGGCCTGGTCGAGGACCGGGCCGCGGGGACACTAAAAAGCCCCGAAATCATCTCAAGATAACCTCAAGAATCATGTATTTGCAATTACTATGTTATGTTTCTTATGTTCTTCAAATTGCATTAAAGTTATTTGTCCTTAATTATTTTGTAAAGTGTTCTTTGGTTATATATATTAAATAAAACTTAATATTCTTCCAGTTTATTATTTGTTCCTACAATATGGCAAATTGGATGCAGTGTAATTCATTAATAAGCTCGAAAACTTAATAGACATGAAAAAATACAAATTTAAGCTCGGGTCGGGGTTCATTTATATATGAATGCCATTGCATATGCCATGAAATCTGTCCTTGGAACTGTTTGTGTGGATTGAAACCCTTAGATGATTGAGCTGTAGGAATGAGTCAATAAAAGCGTGTGTTAACAGGCAAATAGATAAGGTGCGGCAAGTCTCCCTACAACACACACCTCTGTTCTAATCACCGTTCCTCTATCTACAGCACAACGCAACAAGCACCTTGGTAGCTCCGATCATCCTCAACATAAACGCCTCCACCAACATCAGCACTGGTGCAGTCATCGGGAGGTATTGGGGGTGCACTGAATAAAAAAATAGATTGGGCACTGATTAACGAAATAGAGAGTATTTGGGGTGCTATATTAAGTTGGATTAGAGCATGGCTATTCCAAAGGAAACAGAGAGTTAGTATAAATGGGGTTAAGTCAGAGTGGGATAATGTTGTTAGTGGAGCGCCTCAGTGCTCTGTCCTGGGACCTCTTTTAATTATAATATATATAAATGATTTAGATTCAGGTTTGAGTTGCAACATCTGCAAATTTGCCGCGGATACAAAAATCGGTTGGAAAATTAACAAGGAAGACAACTCACTATCATTCAAGTTGATCTAAATAGGGTTTTGAAATGGTCAAAAGATTGGCAGATGCAGTATAATGCTGATAAATGTAAAGTTCTGAGGCTAGGTAATGATGATAGAATTACAAGATTCGAGCTAGCTGGTGTTGAGATTGCGAGAGAGATCTGGGAGTTATGATTAGTAAGAATTTAAAACCAAAGGATATATGCATGAATGTTCGTAATAAGAGAAATAGGACACTGGGATTTATTAATCGAACAATGATTAAGAAGAGACCTGTTGTTGTTCTTCAGCTATATTGCTCTGGTTAGGCCCCATTTAGATTATACAGTTCAGTTTTGGTCGCTGTATTATAGAATGGATAAAGAAAGATTAACAAAGCTTAACGTGCATTCACTGGAAAGGCGAAGAGTTAGGGGTGACATAATAGAGGTTTACAAGTGGATGAATGTACACAACATAGGGGATATTGATAAGGTATTAAAAGTATCAACACAAGTCAGAACACGAAACAATGGGTATAAATTGGATAAATTTTGATTTAGGAAAGACTTGGGTAAATACTGATTCAGTAACAGGGTTGTTGATTTGTGGAACCAATTACCGCGTAACGTGGTTGAGGTGGGGTCCCCTCGATTGTTTCAAGCGTGGGTTGGACATGTATTTAAGTGGGATTGGGTGGTTCTAAATAGGAGCTGCCTCGGATGGGCCAATAGGCCTTCTGCAGTTGCCTTTGTTCTTATGATACAGGTTTTTACAAGTGGATGAATAGATATAACAAAAGGGATATTAGTTGGGTATTAAAGGTATCAGCATAAGACAGAACACGAAACAATGAGCATAAATTGTATATGTTTAGATTTAGGAAAGACCTGGGTAAATACTGTTATGGTAACCGGTTTGTTGAGTTGTGGAACCAATTACCGCATAACGTAGTGGAGGTGGGATCCCTCGATTGGTTCAAGCGTGGGTTGGACATGAATATGAGTGGGATTGGGGGATTATAAATAGAAGCTGCCTTTTATGGGCCAATAGGCCTTCTGCAGTTACCTTTATAATTATGATTTTTATTATGTTATAACTGGGTGGCTATGAATAGGAACTGCTTCGTATAGGCTTTCTGCAGTTACCTTTATTCTTATGTTCTTTTCTGGGAACATCCCGTGCGTAGGTTCGAACCCTCATTACGGCCTTTGTGGATTTGTTCATATCATAATTATGTTATGATATGTGATGTCCGTTCATCACTTGTATACCTCTTACCTCATCGACGTTGATAACAAATGCGATATCAATAAGGTAATAAAAACATCAACACAAGACAGAACACGAAACAATTGGTATAAATTGTATAAGTTTAGGTTTGGCAAAGACCTGGGTAAATACTGTTAATGCATTGTTGTTTATTTGTTGAACAAATTACCGCGTAACGTAATAGAAGTATTATCCCTTGATTGCTTCAAGTGTAGTTTAGACACGTAGGTTAGAATGAGTTTGGGTGGTTATAAATAGGAGCTGCCTCGTATGGGCCAACAGGCCATCTTCAGTTACCTTTATTCATATGATCTTATAAGGTTTTTGCACCAACAATTTTGCAAGATTTCTGAACATTTTCATATCCAGCTAAATGCTAAGGAAATTACTAACCAGATAAATTTAAATAGTTTTGGCAACTGCTCGCCACCTCACCTCAGTCCACATAAAAGAAAGGTAGCGTTCAATTATCATCCAGTACAACCGACGAAACCTCTAGAGCGAAGTTGTGACATCCAAAGTTCAACAATGGCAATCAGGAGCTCAACAATATTCACTGTCCTGTCAGTGTTTACAATTGTATATTTGCTGTTTTCAACGATAGTACCTAATGAGGCCACGAAAACCGAAAAAAGAAAAGGCAGGTTTGTTAAACGGGAAATTGAATTAACTGAAGACCCAAACTCTTTTTTCAAGTTACATGCTGAATTCAAGGAAACATTCCAGCCGCAATTGCAGCTCTTGCTCCCCAACATTCCTACTGAGGTTATGAAGGGCGCTGACTCTTTCCAGATTCTCAACTACATGAGAATGAAAAATGAAGGGACCAAACTTCAACGCGAAATCGATTCTGGTGTTCTGGCCGATGAGAAGAATAGTATGCTGATTGATAAACCCATTAATATTCCAAATTTCATGACTGAAGAGCAACTAAAGAAATTAAAGACGCACGAAAGAGCTTTAATAAATATGCTCGTTAACACTCGGAATGAGTTTATGAAACACCCAGACTACAACCAGCAGTCGGTGGATACAATTACAGATATGCTGCATAAGTATGTGCCGATTAAGGACCAATTTGGTCGCTCGATGAGACTTACTGAATTACTGAACATTGTGAAACATGGTGCCAAACGTACGCTGCCAAACTAATTTTAAACGAATCCTTTCGCTATTATTATTAAAAAGTGCTAATCGTGCAAACAACCCGGCTTTGTTAAATATTTTAAGCATGATGTACTTACAAAGTGATACGAAGATACCGAGAATTAGTTTACAATTAATGAAAATAATTTTGGAACCTGACAGTGGGTTCCAACTGGGGCCACGAAAGCCTGGTGGATAGCGCGCAGGACTCGTAATTCTGTGGCTCGGGTTCGATTCCCGCACGAGGCAGAAACAAATGGGCAAAGTTTCTTTCACCCTGAATGCCCCTGTTACCTAGCAGTAAATAGGTACTCAGGAGTTAGTCAGCTGTCACGGGCTGCTTCCTGGGGGTGGAGGCCTGGTCGAGGACCGGGCCGCGGGGACACTAAAAAGCCCCGAAATCATCTCAAGATAACCTCAAGAATCATGTATTTGCAATTACTATGTTATGTTTCTTATGTTCTTCAAATTGCATTAAAGTTATTTGTCCTTAATTATTTTGTAAAGTGTTCTTTGGTTATATATATTAAATAAAACTTAATATTCTTCCAGTTTATTATTTGTTCCTACAATATGGCAAATTGGATGCAGTGTAATTCATTAATAAGCTCGAAAACTTAATAGACATGAAAAAATACAAATTTAAGCTCGGGTCGGGGTTCATTTATATATGAATGCCATTGCATATGCCATGAAATCTGTCCTTGGAACTGTTTGTGTGGATTGAAACCCTTAGATGATTGAGCTGTAGGAATGAGTCAATAAAAGCGTGTGTTAACAGGCAAATAGATAAGGTGCGGCAAGTCTCCCTACAACACACACCTCTGTTCTAATCACCGTTCCTCTATCTACAGCACAACGCAACAAGCACCTTGGTAGCTCCGATCATCCTCAACATAAACGCCTCCACCAACATCAGCACTGGTGCAGTCATCGGGAGGTATTGGGGGTGCACTGAATAAAAAAATAGATTGGGCACTGATTAACGAAATAGAGAGTATTTGGGGTGCTATATTAAGTTGGATTAGAGCATGGCTATTCCAAAGGAAACAGAGAGTTAGTATAAATGGGGTTAAGTCAGAGTGGGATAATGTTGTTAGTGGAGCGCCTCAGTGCTCTGTCCTGGGACCTCTTTTAATTATAATATATATAAATGATTTAGATTCAGGTTTGAGTTGCAACATCTGCAAATTTGCCGCGGATACAAAAATCGGTTGGAAAATTAACAAGGAAGACAACTCACTATCATTCAAGTTGATCTAAATAGGGTTTTGAAATGGTCAAAAGATTGGCAGATGCAGTATAATGCTGATAAATGTAAAGTTCTGAGGCTAGGTAATGATGATAGAATTACAAGATTCGAGCTAGCTGGTGTTGAGATTGCGAGAGAGATCTGGGAGTTATGATTAGTAAGAATTTAAAACCAAAGGATATATGCATGAATGTTCGTAATAAGAGAAATAGGACACTGGGATTTATTAATCGAACAATGATTAAGAAGAGACCTGTTGTTGTTCTTCAGCTATATTGCTCTGGTTAGGCCCCATTTAGATTATACAGTTCAGTTTTGGTCGCTGTATTATAGAATGGATAAAGAAAGATTAACAAAGCTTAACGTGCATTCACTGGAAAGGCGAAGAGTTAGGGGTGACATAATAGAGGTTTACAAGTGGATGAATGTACACAACATAGGGGATATTGATAAGGTATTAAAAGTATCAACACAAGTCAGAACACGAAACAATGGGTATAAATTGGATAAATTTTGATTTAGGAAAGACTTGGGTAAATACTGATTCAGTAACAGGGTTGTTGATTTGTGGAACCAATTACCGCGTAACGTGGTTGAGGTGGGGTCCCCTCGATTGTTTCAAGCGTGGGTTGGACATGTATTTAAGTGGGATTGGGTGGTTCTAAATAGGAGCTGCCTCGGATGGGCCAATAGGCCTTCTGCAGTTGCCTTTGTTCTTATGATACAGGTTTTTACAAGTGGATGAATAGATATAACAAAAGGGATATTAGTTGGGTATTAAAGGTATCAGCATAAGACAGAACACGAAACAATGAGCATAAATTGTATATGTTTAGATTTAGGAAAGACCTGGGTAAATACTGTTATGGTAACCGGTTTGTTGAGTTGTGGAACCAATTACCGCATAACGTAGTGGAGGTGGGATCCCTCGATTGGTTCAAGCGTGGGTTGGACATGAATATGAGTGGGATTGGGGGATTATAAATAGAAGCTGCCTTTTATGGGCCAATAGGCCTTCTGCAGTTACCTTTATAATTATGATTTTTATTATGTTATAACTGGGTGGCTATGAATAGGAACTGCTTCGTATAGGCTTTCTGCAGTTACCTTTATTCTTATGTTCTTTTCTGGGAACATCCCGTGCGTAGGTTCGAACCCTCATTACGGCCTTTGTGGATTTGTTCATATCATAATTATGTTATGATATGTGATGTCCGTTCATCACTTGTATACCTCTTACCTCATCGACGTTGATAACAAATGCGATATCAATAAGGTAATAAAAACATCAACACAAGACAGAACACGAAACAATTGGTATAAATTGTATAAGTTTAGGTTTGGCAAAGACCTGGGTAAATACTGTTAATGCATTGTTGTTTATTTGTTGAACAAATTACCGCGTAACGTAATAGAAGTATTATCCCTTGATTGCTTCAAGTGTAGTTTAGACACGTAGGTTAGAATGAGTTTGGGTGGTTATAAATAGGAGCTGCCTCGTATGGGCCAACAGGCCATCTTCAGTTACCTTTATTCATATGATCTTATAAGGTTTTTGCACCAACAATTTTGCAAGATTTCTGAACATTTTCATATCCAGCTAAATGCTAAGGAAATTACTAACCAGATAAATTTAAATAGTTTTGGCAACTGCTCGCCACCTCACCTCAGTCCACATAAAAGAAAGGTAGCGTTCAATTATCATCCAGTACAACCGACGAAACCTCTAGAGCGAAGTTGTGACATCCAAAATTCAACAATGGCAATCAGGAGCTCAACAATATTCACTGTCCTGTCAGTGTTTACAATTGTATATTTGCTGTTTTCAACGATAGTACCTAATGAGGCCACGAAAACCGAAAAAAGAAAAGGCAGGTTTGTTAAACGGGAAATTGAATTAACTGAAGACCCAAACTCTTTTTTCAAGTTACATGCTGAATTCAAGGAAACATTCCAGCCGCAATTGCAGCTCTTGCTCCCCAACATTCCTACTGAGGTTATGAAGGGCGCTGACTCTTTCCAGATTCTCAACTACATGAGAATGAAAAATGAAGGGACCAAACTTCAACGCGAAATCGATTCTGGTGTTCTGGCCGATGAGAAGAATAGTATGCTGATTGATAAACCCATTAATATTCCAAATTTCATGACTGAAGAGCAACTAAAGAAATTAAAGACGCACGAAAGAGCTTTAATAAATATGCTCGTTAACACTCGGAATGAGTTTATGAAACACCCAGACTACAACCAGCAGTCGGTGGATACAATTACAGATATGCTGCATAAGTATGTGCCGATTAAGGACCAATTTGGTCGCTCGATGAGACTTACTGAATTACTGAACATTGTGAAACATGGTGCCAAACGTACGCTGCCAAACTAATTTTAAACGAATCCTTTCGCTATTATTATTAAAAAGTGCTAATCGTGCAAACAACCCGGCTTTGTTAAATATTTTAAGCATGATGTACTTACAAAGTGATACGAAGATACCGAGAATTAGTTTACAATTAATGAAAATAATTTTGGAACCTGACAGTGGGTTCCAACTGGGGCCACGAAAGCCTGGTGGATAGCGCGCAGGACTCGTAATTCTGTGGCTCGGGTTCGATTCCCGCACGAGGCAGAAACAAATGGGCAAAGTTTCTTTCACCCTGAATGCCCCTGTTACCTAGCAGTAAATAGGTACTCAGGAGTTAGTCAGCTGTCACGGGCTGCTTCCTGGGGGTGGAGGCCTGGTCGAGGACCGGGCCGCGGGGACACTAAAAAGCCCCGAAATCATCTCAAGATAACCTCAAGAATCATGTATTTGCAATTACTATGTTATGTTTCTTATGTTCTTCAAATTGCATTAAAGTTATTTGTCCTTAATTATTTTGTAAAGTGTTCTTTGGTTATATATATTAAATAAAACTTAATATTCTTCCAGTTTATTATTTGTTCCTACAATATGGCAAATTGGATGCAGTGTAATTCATTAATAAGCTCGAAAACTTAATAGACATGAAAAAATACAAATTTAAGCTCGGGTCGGGGTTCATTTATATATGAATGCCATTGCATATGCCATGAAATCTGTCCTTGGAACTGTTTGTGTGGATTGAAACCCTTAGATGATTGAGCTGTAGGAATGAGTCAATAAAAGCGTGTGTTAACAGGCAAATAGATAAGGTGCGGCAAGTCTCCCTACAACACACACCTCTGTTCTAATCACCGTTCCTCTATCTACAGCACAACGCAACAAGCACCTTGGTAGCTCCGATCATCCTCAACATAAACGCCTCCACCAACATCAGCACTGGTGCAGTCATCGGGAGGTATTGGGGGTGCACTGAATAAAAAAATAGATTGGGCACTGATTAACGAAATAGAGAGTATTTGGGGTGCTATATTAAGTTGGATTAGAGCATGGCTATTCCAAAGGAAACAGAGAGTTAGTATAAATGGGGTTAAGTCAGAGTGGGATAATGTTGTTAGTGGAGCGCCTCAGTGCTCTGTCCTGGGACCTCTTTTAATTATAATATATATAAATGATTTAGATTCAGGTTTGAGTTGCAACATCTGCAAATTTGCCGCGGATACAAAAATCGGTTGGAAAATTAACAAGGAAGACAACTCACTATCATTCAAGTTGATCTAAATAGGGTTTTGAAATGGTCAAAAGATTGGCAGATGCAGTATAATGCTGATAAATGTAAAGTTCTGAGGCTAGGTAATGATGATAGAATTACAAGATTCGAGCTAGCTGGTGTTGAGATTGCGAGAGAGATCTGGGAGTTATGATTAGTAAGAATTTAAAACCAAAGGATATATGCATGAATGTTCGTAATAAGAGAAATAGGACACTGGGATTTATTAATCGAACAATGATTAAGAAGAGACCTGTTGTTGTTCTTCAGCTATATTGCTCTGGTTAGGCCCCATTTAGATTATACAGTTCAGTTTTGGTCGCTGTATTATAGAATGGATAAAGAAAGATTAACAAAGCTTAACGTGCATTCACTGGAAAGGCGAAGAGTTAGGGGTGACATAATAGAGGTTTACAAGTGGATGAATGTACACAACATAGGGGATATTGATAAGGTATTAAAAGTATCAACACAAGTCAGAACACGAAACAATGGGTATAAATTGGATAAATTTTGATTTAGGAAAGACTTGGGTAAATACTGATTCAGTAACAGGGTTGTTGATTTGTGGAACCAATTACCGCGTAACGTGGTTGAGGTGGGGTCCCCTCGATTGTTTCAAGCGTGGGTTGGACATGTATTTAAGTGGGATTGGGTGGTTCTAAATAGGAGCTGCCTCGGATGGGCCAATAGGCCTTCTGCAGTTGCCTTTGTTCTTATGATACAGGTTTTTACAAGTGGATGAATAGATATAACAAAAGGGATATTAGTTGGGTATTAAAGGTATCAGCATAAGACAGAACACGAAACAATGAGCATAAATTGTATATGTTTAGATTTAGGAAAGACCTGGGTAAATACTGTTATGGTAACCGGTTTGTTGAGTTGTGGAACCAATTACCGCATAACGTAGTGGAGGTGGGATCCCTCGATTGGTTCAAGCGTGGGTTGGACATGAATATGAGTGGGATTGGGGGATTATAAATAGAAGCTGCCTTTTATGGGCCAATAGGCCTTCTGCAGTTACCTTTATAATTATGATTTTTATTATGTTATAACTGGGTGGCTATGAATAGGAACTGCTTCGTATAGGCTTTCTGCAGTTACCTTTATTCTTATGTTCTTTTCTGGGAACATCCCGTGCGTAGGTTCGAACCCTCATTACGGCCTTTGTGGATTTGTTCATATCATAATTATGTTATGATATGTGATGTCCGTTCATCACTTGTATACCTCTTACCTCATCGACGTTGATAACAAATGCGATATCAATAAGGTAATAAAAACATCAACACAAGACAGAACACGAAACAATTGGTATAAATTGTATAAGTTTAGGTTTGGCAAAGACCTGGGTAAATACTGTTAATGCATTGTTGTTTATTTGTTGAACAAATTACCGCGTAACGTAATAGAAGTATTATCCCTTGATTGCTTCAAGTGTAGTTTAGACACGTAGGTTAGAATGAGTTTGGGTGGTTATAAATAGGAGCTGCCTCGTATGGGCCAACAGGCCATCTTCAGTTACCTTTATTCATATGATCTTATAAGGTTTTTGCACCAACAATTTTGCAAGATTTCTGAACATTTTCATATCCAGCTAAATGCTAAGGAAATTACTAACCAGATAAATTTAAATAGTTTTGGCAACTGCTCGCCACCTCACCTCAGTCCACATAAAAGAAAGGTAGCGTTCAATTATCATCCAGTACAACCGACGAAACCTCTAGAGCGAAGTTGTGACATCCAAAATTCAACAATGGCAATCAGGAGCTCAACAATATTCACTGTCCTGTCAGTGTTTACAATTGTATATTTGCTGTTTTCAACGATAGTACCTAATGAGGCCACGAAAACCGAAAAAAGAAAAGGCAGGTTTGTTAAACGGGAAATTGAATTAACTGAAGACCCAAACTCTTTTTTCAAGTTACATGCTGAATTCAAGGAAACATTCCAGCCGCAATTGCAGCTCTTGCTCCCCAACATTCCTACTGAGGTTATGAAGGGCGCTGACTCTTTCCAGATTCTCAACTACATGAGAATGAAAAATGAAGGGACCAAACTTCAACGCGAAATCGATTCTGGTGTTCTGGCCGATGAGAAGAATAGTATGCTGATTGATAAACCCATTAATATTCCAAATTTCATGACTGAAGAGCAACTAAAGAAATTAAAGACGCACGAAAGAGCTTTAATAAATATGCTCGTTAACACTCGGAATGAGTTTATGAAACACCCAGACTACAACCAGCAGTCGGTGGATACAATTACAGATATGCTGCATAAGTATGTGCCGATTAAGGACCAATTTGGTCGCTCGATGAGACTTACTGAATTACTGAACATTGTGAAACATGGTGCCAAACGTACGCTGCCAAACTAATTTTAAACGAATCCTTTCGCTATTATTATTAAAAAGTGCTAATCGTGCAAACAACCCGGCTTTGTTAAATATTTTAAGCATGATGTACTTACAAAGTGATACGAAGATACCGAGAATTAGTTTACAATTAATGAAAATAATTTTGGAACCTGACAGTGGGTTCCAACTGGGGCCACGAAAGCCTGGTGGATAGCGCGCAGGACTCGTAATTCTGTGGCTCGGGTTCGATTCCCGCACGAGGCAGAAACAAATGGGCAAAGTTTCTTTCACCCTGAATGCCCCTGTTACCTAGCAGTAAATAGGTACTCAGGAGTTAGTCAGCTGTCACGGGCTGCTTCCTGGGGGTGGAGGCCTGGTCGAGGACCGGGCCGCGGGGACACTAAAAAGCCCCGAAATCATCTCAAGATAACCTCAAGAATCATGTATTTGCAATTACTATGTTATGTTTCTTATGTTCTTCAAATTGCATTAAAGTTATTTGTCCTTAATTATTTTGTAAAGTGTTCTTTGGTTATATATATTAAATAAAACTTAATATTCTTCCAGTTTATTATTTGTTCCTACAATATGGCAAATTGGATGCAGTGTAATTCATTAATAAGCTCGAAAACTTAATAGACATGAAAAAATACAAATTTAAGCTCGGGTCGGGGTTCATTTATATATGAATGCCATTGCATATGCCATGAAATCTGTCCTTGGAACTGTTTGTGTGGATTGAAACCCTTAGATGATTGAGCTGTAGGAATGAGTCAATAAAAGCGTGTGTTAACAGGCAAATAGATAAGGTGCGGCAAGTCTCCCTACAACACACACCTCTGTTCTAATCACCGTTCCTCTATCTACAGCACAACGCAACAAGCACCTTGGTAGCTCCGATCATCCTCAACATAAACGCCTCCACCAACATCAGCACTGGTGCAGTCATCGGGAGGTATTGGGGGTGCACTGAATAAAAAAATAGATTGGGCACTGATTAACGAAATAGAGAGTATTTGGGGTGCTATATTAAGTTGGATTAGAGCATGGCTATTCCAAAGGAAACAGAGAGTTAGTATAAATGGGGTTAAGTCAGAGTGGGATAATGTTGTTAGTGGAGCGCCTCAGTGCTCTGTCCTGGGACCTCTTTTAATTATAATATATATAAATGATTTAGATTCAGGTTTGAGTTGCAACATCTGCAAATTTGCCGCGGATACAAAAATCGGTTGGAAAATTAACAAGGAAGACAACTCACTATCATTCAAGTTGATCTAAATAGGGTTTTGAAATGGTCAAAAGATTGGCAGATGCAGTATAATGCTGATAAATGTAAAGTTCTGAGGCTAGGTAATGATGATAGAATTACAAGATTCGAGCTAGCTGGTGTTGAGATTGCGAGAGAGATCTGGGAGTTATGATTAGTAAGAATTTAAAACCAAAGGATATATGCATGAATGTTCGTAATAAGAGAAATAGGACACTGGGATTTATTAATCGAACAATGATTAAGAAGAGACCTGTTGTTGTTCTTCAGCTATATTGCTCTGGTTAGGCCCCATTTAGATTATACAGTTCAGTTTTGGTCGCTGTATTATAGAATGGATAAAGAAAGATTAACAAAGCTTAACGTGCATTCACTGGAAAGGCGAAGAGTTAGGGGTGACATAATAGAGGTTTACAAGTGGATGAATGTACACAACATAGGGGATATTGATAAGGTATTAAAAGTATCAACACAAGTCAGAACACGAAACAATGGGTATAAATTGGATAAATTTTGATTTAGGAAAGACTTGGGTAAATACTGATTCAGTAACAGGGTTGTTGATTTGTGGAACCAATTACCGCGTAACGTGGTTGAGGTGGGGTCCCCTCGATTGTTTCAAGCGTGGGTTGGACATGTATTTAAGTGGGATTGGGTGGTTCTAAATAGGAGCTGCCTCGGATGGGCCAATAGGCCTTCTGCAGTTGCCTTTGTTCTTATGATACAGGTTTTTACAAGTGGATGAATAGATATAACAAAAGGGATATTAGTTGGGTATTAAAGGTATCAGCATAAGACAGAACACGAAACAATGAGCATAAATTGTATATGTTTAGATTTAGGAAAGACCTGGGTAAATACTGTTATGGTAACCGGTTTGTTGAGTTGTGGAACCAATTACCGCATAACGTAGTGGAGGTGGGATCCCTCGATTGGTTCAAGCGTGGGTTGGACATGAATATGAGTGGGATTGGGGGATTATAAATAGAAGCTGCCTTTTATGGGCCAATAGGCCTTCTGCAGTTACCTTTATAATTATGATTTTTATTATGTTATAACTGGGTGGCTATGAATAGGAACTGCTTCGTATAGGCTTTCTGCAGTTACCTTTATTCTTATGTTCTTTTCTGGGAACATCCCGTGCGTAGGTTCGAACCCTCATTACGGCCTTTGTGGATTTGTTCATATCATAATTATGTTATGATATGTGATGTCCGTTCATCACTTGTATACCTCTTACCTCATCGACGTTGATAACAAATGCGATATCAATAAGGTAATAAAAACATCAACACAAGACAGAACACGAAACAATTGGTATAAATTGTATAAGTTTAGGTTTGGCAAAGACCTGGGTAAATACTGTTAATGCATTGTTGTTTATTTGTTGAACAAATTACCGCGTAACGTAATAGAAGTATTATCCCTTGATTGCTTCAAGTGTAGTTTAGACACGTAGGTTAGAATGAGTTTGGGTGGTTATAAATAGGAGCTGCCTCGTATGGGCCAACAGGCCATCTTCAGTTACCTTTATTCATATGATCTTATAAGGTTTTTGCACCAACAATTTTGCAAGATTTCTGAACATTTTCATATCCAGCTAAATGCTAAGGAAATTACTAACCAGATAAATTTAAATAGTTTTGGCAACTGCTCGCCACCTCACCTCAGTCCACATAAAAGAAAGGTAGCGTTCAATTATCATCCAGTACAACCGACGAAACCTCTAGAGCGAAGTTGTGACATCCAAAAGTTCAACAATGGCAATCAGGAGCTCAACAATATTCACTGTCCTGTCAGTGTTTACAATTGTATATTTGCTGTTTTCAACGATAGTACCTAATGAGGCCACGAAAACCGAAAAAAGAAAAGGCAGGTTTGTTAAACGGGAAATTGAATTAACTGAAGACCCAAACTCTTTTTTCAAGTTACATGCTGAATTCAAGGAAACATTCCAGCCGCAATTGCAGCTCTTGCTCCCCAACATTCCTACTGAGGTTATGAAGGGCGCTGACTCTTTCCAGATTCTCAACTACATGAGAATGAAAAATGAAGGGACCAAACTTCAACGCGAAATCGATTCTGGTGTTCTGGCCGATGAGAAGAATAGTATGCTGATTGATAAACCCATTAATATTCCAAATTTCATGACTGAAGAGCAACTAAAGAAATTAAAGACGCACGAAAGAGCTTTAATAAATATGCTCGTTAACACTCGGAATGAGTTTATGAAACACCCAGACTACAACCAGCAGTCGGTGGATACAATTACAGATATGCTGCATAAGTATGTGCCGATTAAGGACCAATTTGGTCGCTCGATGAGACTTACTGAATTACTGAACATTGTGAAACATGGTGCCAAACGTACGCTGCCAAACTAATTTTAAACGAATCCTTTCGCTATTATTATTAAAAAGTGCTAATCGTGCAAACAACCCGGCTTTGTTAAATATTTTAAGCATGATGTACTTACAAAGTGATACGAAGATACCGAGAATTAGTTTACAATTAATGAAAATAATTTTGGAACCTGACAGTGGGTTCCAACTGGGGCCACGAAAGCCTGGTGGATAGCGCGCAGGACTCGTAATTCTGTGGCTCGGGTTCGATTCCCGCACGAGGCAGAAACAAATGGGCAAAGTTTCTTTCACCCTGAATGCCCCTGTTACCTAGCAGTAAATAGGTACTCAGGAGTTAGTCAGCTGTCACGGGCTGCTTCCTGGGGGTGGAGGCCTGGTCGAGGACCGGGCCGCGGGGACACTAAAAAGCCCCGAAATCATCTCAAGATAACCTCAAGAATCATGTATTTGCAATTACTATGTTATGTTTCTTATGTTCTTCAAATTGCATTAAAGTTATTTGTCCTTAATTATTTTGTAAAGTGTTCTTTGGTTATATATATTAAATAAAACTTAATATTCTTCCAGTTTATTATTTGTTCCTACAATATGGCAAATTGGATGCAGTGTAATTCATTAATAAGCTCGAAAACTTAATAGACATGAAAAAATACAAATTTAAGCTCGGGTCGGGGTTCATTTATATATGAATGCCATTGCATATGCCATGAAATCTGTCCTTGGAACTGTTTGTGTGGATTGAAACCCTTAGATGATTGAGCTGTAGGAATGAGTCAATAAAAGCGTGTGTTAACAGGCAAATAGATAAGGTGCGGCAAGTCTCCCTACAACACACACCTCTGTTCTAATCACCGTTCCTCTATCTACAGCACAACGCAACAAGCACCTTGGTAGCTCCGATCATCCTCAACATAAACGCCTCCACCAACATCAGCACTGGTGCAGTCATCGGGAGGTATTGGGGGTGCACTGAATAAAAAAATAGATTGGGCACTGATTAACGAAATAGAGAGTATTTGGGGTGCTATATTAAGTTGGATTAGAGCATGGCTATTCCAAAGGAAACAGAGAGTTAGTATAAATGGGGTTAAGTCAGAGTGGGATAATGTTGTTAGTGGAGCGCCTCAGTGCTCTGTCCTGGGACCTCTTTTAATTATAATATATATAAATGATTTAGATTCAGGTTTGAGTTGCAACATCTGCAAATTTGCCGCGGATACAAAAATCGGTTGGAAAATTAACAAGGAAGACAACTCACTATCATTCAAGTTGATCTAAATAGGGTTTTGAAATGGTCAAAAGATTGGCAGATGCAGTATAATGCTGATAAATGTAAAGTTCTGAGGCTAGGTAATGATGATAGAATTACAAGATTCGAGCTAGCTGGTGTTGAGATTGCGAGAGAGATCTGGGAGTTATGATTAGTAAGAATTTAAAACCAAAGGATATATGCATGAATGTTCGTAATAAGAGAAATAGGACACTGGGATTTATTAATCGAACAATGATTAAGAAGAGACCTGTTGTTGTTCTTCAGCTATATTGCTCTGGTTAGGCCCCATTTAGATTATACAGTTCAGTTTTGGTCGCTGTATTATAGAATGGATAAAGAAAGATTAACAAAGCTTAACGTGCATTCACTGGAAAGGCGAAGAGTTAGGGGTGACATAATAGAGGTTTACAAGTGGATGAATGTACACAACATAGGGGATATTGATAAGGTATTAAAAGTATCAACACAAGTCAGAACACGAAACAATGGGTATAAATTGGATAAATTTTGATTTAGGAAAGACTTGGGTAAATACTGATTCAGTAACAGGGTTGTTGATTTGTGGAACCAATTACCGCGTAACGTGGTTGAGGTGGGGTCCCCTCGATTGTTTCAAGCGTGGGTTGGACATGTATTTAAGTGGGATTGGGTGGTTCTAAATAGGAGCTGCCTCGGATGGGCCAATAGGCCTTCTGCAGTTGCCTTTGTTCTTATGATACAGGTTTTTACAAGTGGATGAATAGATATAACAAAAGGGATATTAGTTGGGTATTAAAGGTATCAGCATAAGACAGAACACGAAACAATGAGCATAAATTGTATATGTTTAGATTTAGGAAAGACCTGGGTAAATACTGTTATGGTAACCGGTTTGTTGAGTTGTGGAACCAATTACCGCATAACGTAGTGGAGGTGGGATCCCTCGATTGGTTCAAGCGTGGGTTGGACATGAATATGAGTGGGATTGGGGGATTATAAATAGAAGCTGCCTTTTATGGGCCAATAGGCCTTCTGCAGTTACCTTTATAATTATGATTTTTATTATGTTATAACTGGGTGGCTATGAATAGGAACTGCTTCGTATAGGCTTTCTGCAGTTACCTTTATTCTTATGTTCTTTTCTGGGAACATCCCGTGCGTAGGTTCGAACCCTCATTACGGCCTTTGTGGATTTGTTCATATCATAATTATGTTATGATATGTGATGTCCGTTCATCACTTGTATACCTCTTACCTCATCGACGTTGATAACAAATGCGATATCAATAAGGTAATAAAAACATCAACACAAGACAGAACACGAAACAATTGGTATAAATTGTATAAGTTTAGGTTTGGCAAAGACCTGGGTAAATACTGTTAATGCATTGTTGTTTATTTGTTGAACAAATTACCGCGTAACGTAATAGAAGTATTATCCCTTGATTGCTTCAAGTGTAGTTTAGACACGTAGGTTAGAATGAGTTTGGGTGGTTATAAATAGGAGCTGCCTCGTATGGGCCAACAGGCCATCTTCAGTTACCTTTATTCATATGATCTTATAAGGTTTTTGCACCAACAATTTTGCAAGATTTCTGAACATTTTCATATCCAGCTAAATGCTAAGGAAATTACTAACCAGATAAATTTAAATAGTTTTGGCAACTGCTCGCCACCTCACCTCAGTCCACATAAAAGAAAGGTAGCGTTCAATTATCATCCAGTACAACCGACGAAACCTCTAGAGCGAAGTTGTGACATCCAAAGTTCAACAATGGCAATCAGGAGCTCAACAATATTCACTGTCCTGTCAGTGTTTACAATTGTATATTTGCTGTTTTCAACGATAGTACCTAATGAGGCCACGAAAACCGAAAAAAGAAAAGGCAGGTTTGTTAAACGGGAAATTGAATTAACTGAAGACCCAAACTCTTTTTTCAAGTTACATGCTGAATTCAAGGAAACATTCCAGCCGCAATTGCAGCTCTTGCTCCCCAACATTCCTACTGAGGTTATGAAGGGCGCTGACTCTTTCCAGATTCTCAACTACATGAGAATGAAAAATGAAGGGACCAAACTTCAACGCGAAATCGATTCTGGTGTTCTGGCCGATGAGAAGAATAGTATGCTGATTGATAAACCCATTAATATTCCAAATTTCATGACTGAAGAGCAACTAAAGAAATTAAAGACGCACGAAAGAGCTTTAATAAATATGCTCGTTAACACTCGGAATGAGTTTATGAAACACCCAGACTACAACCAGCAGTCGGTGGATACAATTACAGATATGCTGCATAAGTATGTGCCGATTAAGGACCAATTTGGTCGCTCGATGAGACTTACTGAATTACTGAACATTGTGAAACATGGTGCCAAACGTACGCTGCCAAACTAATTTTAAACGAATCCTTTCGCTATTATTATTAAAAAGTGCTAATCGTGCAAACAACCCGGCTTTGTTAAATATTTTAAGCATGATGTACTTACAAAGTGATACGAAGATACCGAGAATTAGTTTACAATTAATGAAAATAATTTTGGAACCTGACAGTGGGTTCCAACTGGGGCCACGAAAGCCTGGTGGATAGCGCGCAGGACTCGTAATTCTGTGGCTCGGGTTCGATTCCCGCACGAGGCAGAAACAAATGGGCAAAGTTTCTTTCACCCTGAATGCCCCTGTTACCTAGCAGTAAATAGGTACTCAGGAGTTAGTCAGCTGTCACGGGCTGCTTCCTGGGGGTGGAGGCCTGGTCGAGGACCGGGCCGCGGGGACACTAAAAAGCCCCGAAATCATCTCAAGATAACCTCAAGAATCATGTATTTGCAATTACTATGTTATGTTTCTTATGTTCTTCAAATTGCATTAAAGTTATTTGTCCTTAATTATTTTGTAAAGTGTTCTTTGGTTATATATATTAAATAAAACTTAATATTCTTCCAGTTTATTATTTGTTCCTACAATATGGCAAATTGGATGCAGTGTAATTCATTAATAAGCTCGAAAACTTAATAGACATGAAAAAATACAAATTTAAGCTCGGGTCGGGGTTCATTTATATATGAATGCCATTGCATATGCCATGAAATCTGTCCTTGGAACTGTTTGTGTGGATTGAAACCCTTAGATGATTGAGCTGTAGGAATGAGTCAATAAAAGCGTGTGTTAACAGGCAAATAGATAAGGTGCGGCAAGTCTCCCTACAACACACACCTCTGTTCTAATCACCGTTCCTCTATCTACAGCACAACGCAACAAGCACCTTGGTAGCTCCGATCATCCTCAACATAAACGCCTCCACCAACATCAGCACTGGTGCAGTCATCGGGAGGTATTGGGGGTGCACTGAATAAAAAAATAGATTGGGCACTGATTAACGAAATAGAGAGTATTTGGGGTGCTATATTAAGTTGGATTAGAGCATGGCTATTCCAAAGGAAACAGAGAGTTAGTATAAATGGGGTTAAGTCAGAGTGGGATAATGTTGTTAGTGGAGCGCCTCAGTGCTCTGTCCTGGGACCTCTTTTAATTATAATATATATAAATGATTTAGATTCAGGTTTGAGTTGCAACATCTGCAAATTTGCCGCGGATACAAAAATCGGTTGGAAAATTAACAAGGAAGACAACTCACTATCATTCAAGTTGATCTAAATAGGGTTTTGAAATGGTCAAAAGATTGGCAGATGCAGTATAATGCTGATAAATGTAAAGTTCTGAGGCTAGGTAATGATGATAGAATTACAAGATTCGAGCTAGCTGGTGTTGAGATTGCGAGAGAGATCTGGGAGTTATGATTAGTAAGAATTTAAAACCAAAGGATATATGCATGAATGTTCGTAATAAGAGAAATAGGACACTGGGATTTATTAATCGAACAATGATTAAGAAGAGACCTGTTGTTGTTCTTCAGCTATATTGCTCTGGTTAGGCCCCATTTAGATTATACAGTTCAGTTTTGGTCGCTGTATTATAGAATGGATAAAGAAAGATTAACAAAGCTTAACGTGCATTCACTGGAAAGGCGAAGAGTTAGGGGTGACATAATAGAGGTTTACAAGTGGATGAATGTACACAACATAGGGGATATTGATAAGGTATTAAAAGTATCAACACAAGTCAGAACACGAAACAATGGGTATAAATTGGATAAATTTTGATTTAGGAAAGACTTGGGTAAATACTGATTCAGTAACAGGGTTGTTGATTTGTGGAACCAATTACCGCGTAACGTGGTTGAGGTGGGGTCCCCTCGATTGTTTCAAGCGTGGGTTGGACATGTATTTAAGTGGGATTGGGTGGTTCTAAATAGGAGCTGCCTCGGATGGGCCAATAGGCCTTCTGCAGTTGCCTTTGTTCTTATGATACAGGTTTTTACAAGTGGATGAATAGATATAACAAAAGGGATATTAGTTGGGTATTAAAGGTATCAGCATAAGACAGAACACGAAACAATGAGCATAAATTGTATATGTTTAGATTTAGGAAAGACCTGGGTAAATACTGTTATGGTAACCGGTTTGTTGAGTTGTGGAACCAATTACCGCATAACGTAGTGGAGGTGGGATCCCTCGATTGGTTCAAGCGTGGGTTGGACATGAATATGAGTGGGATTGGGGGATTATAAATAGAAGCTGCCTTTTATGGGCCAATAGGCCTTCTGCAGTTACCTTTATAATTATGATTTTTATTATGTTATAACTGGGTGGCTATGAATAGGAACTGCTTCGTATAGGCTTTCTGCAGTTACCTTTATTCTTATGTTCTTTTCTGGGAACATCCCGTGCGTAGGTTCGAACCCTCATTACGGCCTTTGTGGATTTGTTCATATCATAATTATGTTATGATATGTGATGTCCGTTCATCACTTGTATACCTCTTACCTCATCGACGTTGATAACAAATGCGATATCAATAAGGTAATAAAAACATCAACACAAGACAGAACACGAAACAATTGGTATAAATTGTATAAGTTTAGGTTTGGCAAAGACCTGGGTAAATACTGTTAATGCATTGTTGTTTATTTGTTGAACAAATTACCGCGTAACGTAATAGAAGTATTATCCCTTGATTGCTTCAAGTGTAGTTTAGACACGTAGGTTAGAATGAGTTTGGGTGGTTATAAATAGGAGCTGCCTCGTATGGGCCAACAGGCCATCTTCAGTTACCTTTATTCATATGATCTTATAAGGTTTTTGCACCAACAATTTTGCAAGATTTCTGAACATTTTCATATCCAGCTAAATGCTAAGGAAATTACTAACCAGATAAATTTAAATAGTTTTGGCAACTGCTCGCCACCTCACCTCAGTCCACATAAAAGAAAGGTAGCGTTCAATTATCATCCAGTACAACCGACGAAACCTCTAGAGCGAAGTTGTGACATCCAAAGTTCAACAATGGCAATCAGGAGCTCAACAATATTCACTGTCCTGTCAGTGTTTACAATTGTATATTTGCTGTTTTCAACGATAGTACCTAATGAGGCCACGAAAACCGAAAAAAGAAAAGGCAGGTTTGTTAAACGGGAAATTGAATTAACTGAAGACCCAAACTCTTTTTTCAAGTTACATGCTGAATTCAAGGAAACATTCCAGCCGCAATTGCAGCTCTTGCTCCCCAACATTCCTACTGAGGTTATGAAGGGCGCTGACTCTTTCCAGATTCTCAACTACATGAGAATGAAAAATGAAGGGACCAAACTTCAACGCGAAATCGATTCTGGTGTTCTGGCCGATGAGAAGAATAGTATGCTGATTGATAAACCCATTAATATTCCAAATTTCATGACTGAAGAGCAACTAAAGAAATTAAAGACGCACGAAAGAGCTTTAATAAATATGCTCGTTAACACTCGGAATGAGTTTATGAAACACCCAGACTACAACCAGCAGTCGGTGGATACAATTACAGATATGCTGCATAAGTATGTGCCGATTAAGGACCAATTTGGTCGCTCGATGAGACTTACTGAATTACTGAACATTGTGAAACATGGTGCCAAACGTACGCTGCCAAACTAATTTTAAACGAATCCTTTCGCTATTATTATTAAAAAGTGCTAATCGTGCAAACAACCCGGCTTTGTTAAATATTTTAAGCATGATGTACTTACAAAGTGATACGAAGATACCGAGAATTAGTTTACAATTAATGAAAATAATTTTGGAACCTGACAGTGGGTTCCAACTGGGGCCACGAAAGCCTGGTGGATAGCGCGCAGGACTCGTAATTCTGTGGCTCGGGTTCGATTCCCGCACGAGGCAGAAACAAATGGGCAAAGTTTCTTTCACCCTGAATGCCCCTGTTACCTAGCAGTAAATAGGTACTCAGGAGTTAGTCAGCTGTCACGGGCTGCTTCCTGGGGGTGGAGGCCTGGTCGAGGACCGGGCCGCGGGGACACTAAAAAGCCCCGAAATCATCTCAAGATAACCTCAAGAATCATGTATTTGCAATTACTATGTTATGTTTCTTATGTTCTTCAAATTGCATTAAAGTTATTTGTCCTTAATTATTTTGTAAAGTGTTCTTTGGTTATATATATTAAATAAAACTTAATATTCTTCCAGTTTATTATTTGTTCCTACAATATGGCAAATTGGATGCAGTGTAATTCATTAATAAGCTCGAAAACTTAATAGACATGAAAAAATACAAATTTAAGCTCGGGTCGGGGTTCATTTATATATGAATGCCATTGCATATGCCATGAAATCTGTCCTTGGAACTGTTTGTGTGGATTGAAACCCTTAGATGATTGAGCTGTAGGAATGAGTCAATAAAAGCGTGTGTTAACAGGCAAATAGATAAGGTGCGGCAAGTCTCCCTACAACACACACCTCTGTTCTAATCACCGTTCCTCTATCTACAGCACAACGCAACAAGCACCTTGGTAGCTCCGATCATCCTCAACATAAACGCCTCCACCAACATCAGCACTGGTGCAGTCATCGGGAGGTATTGGGGGTGCACTGAATAAAAAAATAGATTGGGCACTGATTAACGAAATAGAGAGTATTTGGGGTGCTATATTAAGTTGGATTAGAGCATGGCTATTCCAAAGGAAACAGAGTTAGTATAAATGGGGTTAAGTCAGAGTGGGATAATGTTGTTAGTGGAGCGCCTCAGTGCTCTGTCCTGGGACCTCTTTTAATTATAATATATATAAATGATTTAGATTCAGGTTTGAGTTGCAACATCTGCAAATTTGCCGCGGATACAAAAATCGGTTGGAAAATTAACAAGGAAGACAACTCACTATCATTCAAGTTGATCTAAATAGGGTTTTGAAATGGTCAAAAGATTGGCAGATGCAGTATAATGCTGATAAATGTAAAGTTCTGAGGCTAGGTAATGATGATAGAATTACAAGATTCGAGCTAGCTGGTGTTGAGATTGCGAGAGAGATCTGGGAGTTATGATTAGTAAGAATTTAAAACCAAAGGATATATGCATGAATGTTCGTAATAAGAGAAATAGGACACTGGGATTTATTAATCGAACAATGATTAAGAAGAGACCTGTTGTTGTTCTTCAGCTATATTGCTCTGGTTAGGCCCCATTTAGATTATACAGTTCAGTTTTGGTCGCTGTATTATAGAATGGATAAAGAAAGATTAACAAAGCTTAACGTGCATTCACTGGAAAGGCGAAGAGTTAGGGGTGACATAATAGAGGTTTACAAGTGGATGAATGTACACAACATAGGGGATATTGATAAGGTATTAAAAGTATCAACACAAGTCAGAACACGAAACAATGGGTATAAATTGGATAAATTTTGATTTAGGAAAGACTTGGGTAAATACTGATTCAGTAACAGGGTTGTTGATTTGTGGAACCAATTACCGCGTAACGTGGTTGAGGTGGGGTCCCCTCGATTGTTTCAAGCGTGGGTTGGACATGTATTTAAGTGGGATTGGGTGGTTCTAAATAGGAGCTGCCTCGGATGGGCCAATAGGCCTTCTGCAGTTGCCTTTGTTCTTATGATACAGGTTTTTACAAGTGGATGAATAGATATAACAAAAGGGATATTAGTTGGGTATTAAAGGTATCAGCATAAGACAGAACACGAAACAATGAGCATAAATTGTATATGTTTAGATTTAGGAAAGACCTGGGTAAATACTGTTATGGTAACCGGTTTGTTGAGTTGTGGAACCAATTACCGCATAACGTAGTGGAGGTGGGATCCCTCGATTGGTTCAAGCGTGGGTTGGACATGAATATGAGTGGGATTGGGGGATTATAAATAGAAGCTGCCTTTTATGGGCCAATAGGCCTTCTGCAGTTACCTTTATAATTATGATTTTTATTATGTTATAACTGGGTGGCTATGAATAGGAACTGCTTCGTATAGGCTTTCTGCAGTTACCTTTATTCTTATGTTCTTTTCTGGGAACATCCCGTGCGTAGGTTCGAACCCTCATTACGGCCTTTGTGGATTTGTTCATATCATAATTATGTTATGATATGTGATGTCCGTTCATCACTTGTATACCTCTTACCTCATCGACGTTGATAACAAATGCGATATCAATAAGGTAATAAAAACATCAACACAAGACAGAACACGAAACAATTGGTATAAATTGTATAAGTTTAGGTTTGGCAAAGACCTGGGTAAATACTGTTAATGCATTGTTGTTTATTTGTTGAACAAATTACCGCGTAACGTAATAGAAGTATTATCCCTTGATTGCTTCAAGTGTAGTTTAGACACGTAGGTTAGAATGAGTTTGGGTGGTTATAAATAGGAGCTGCCTCGTATGGGCCAACAGGCCATCTTCAGTTACCTTTATTCATATGATCTTATAAGGTTTTTGCACCAACAATTTTGCAAGATTTCTGAACATTTTCATATCCAGCTAAATGCTAAGGAAATTACTAACCAGATAAATTTAAATAGTTTTGGCAACTGCTCGCCACCTCACCTCAGTCCACATAAAAGAAAGGTAGCGTTCAATTATCATCCAGTACAACCGACGAAACCTCTAGAGCGAAGTTGTGACATCCAAAAGTTCAACAATGGCAATCAGGAGCTCAACAATATTCACTGTCCTGTCAGTGTTTACAATTGTATATTTGCTGTTTTCAACGATAGTACCTAATGAGGCCACGAAAACCGAAAAAAGAAAAGGCAGGTTTGTTAAACGGGAAATTGAATTAACTGAAGACCCAAACTCTTTTTTCAAGTTACATGCTGAATTCAAGGAAACATTCCAGCCGCAATTGCAGCTCTTGCTCCCCAACATTCCTACTGAGGTTATGAAGGGCGCTGACTCTTTCCAGATTCTCAACTACATGAGAATGAAAAATGAAGGGACCAAACTTCAACGCGAAATCGATTCTGGTGTTCTGGCCGATGAGAAGAATAGTATGCTGATTGATAAACCCATTAATATTCCAAATTTCATGACTGAAGAGCAACTAAAGAAATTAAAGACGCACGAAAGAGCTTTAATAAATATGCTCGTTAACACTCGGAATGAGTTTATGAAACACCCAGACTACAACCAGCAGTCGGTGGATACAATTACAGATATGCTGCATAAGTATGTGCCGATTAAGGACCAATTTGGTCGCTCGATGAGACTTACTGAATTACTGAACATTGTGAAACATGGTGCCAAACGTACGCTGCCAAACTAATTTTAAACGAATCCTTTCGCTATTATTATTAAAAAGTGCTAATCGTGCAAACAACCCGGCTTTGTTAAATATTTTAAGCATGATGTACTTACAAAGTGATACGAAGATACCGAGAATTAGTTTACAATTAATGAAAATAATTTTGGAACCTGACAGTGGGTTCCAACTGGGGCCACGAAAGCCTGGTGGATAGCGCGCAGGACTCGTAATTCTGTGGCTCGGGTTCGATTCCCGCACGAGGCAGAAACAAATGGGCAAAGTTTCTTTCACCCTGAATGCCCCTGTTACCTAGCAGTAAATAGGTACTCAGGAGTTAGTCAGCTGTCACGGGCTGCTTCCTGGGGGTGGAGGCCTGGTCGAGGACCGGGCCGCGGGGACACTAAAAAGCCCCGAAATCATCTCAAGATAACCTCAAGAATCATGTATTTGCAATTACTATGTTATGTTTCTTATGTTCTTCAAATTGCATTAAAGTTATTTGTCCTTAATTATTTTGTAAAGTGTTCTTTGGTTATATATATTAAATAAAACTTAATATTCTTCCAGTTTATTATTTGTTCCTACAATATGGCAAATTGGATGCAGTGTAATTCATTAATAAGCTCGAAAACTTAATAGACATGAAAAAATACAAATTTAAGCTCGGGTCGGGGTTCATTTATATATGAATGCCATTGCATATGCCATGAAATCTGTCCTTGGAACTGTTTGTGTGGATTGAAACCCTTAGATGATTGAGCTGTAGGAATGAGTCAATAAAAGCGTGTGTTAACAGGCAAATAGATAAGGTGCGGCAAGTCTCCCTACAACACACACCTCTGTTCTAATCACCGTTCCTCTATCTACAGCACAACGCAACAAGCACCTTGGTAGCTCCGATCATCCTCAACATAAACGCCTCCACCAACATCAGCACTGGTGCAGTCATCGGGAGGTATTGGGGGTGCACTGAATAATAAAAATAGATTGGGCACTGATTAACGAAATAGAGAGTATTTGGGGTGCTATATTAAGTTGGATTAGAGCATTGGCTATTCCAAAGGAAACAGAGAGTTAGTATAAATGGGGTTAAGTCAGAGTGGGATAATGTTGTTAGTGGAGCGCCTCAGTGCTCTGTCCTGGGACCTCTTTTAATTATAATATATATAAATGATTTAGATTCAGGTTTGAGTTGCAACATCTGCAAATTTGCCGCGGATACAAAAATCGGTTGGAAAATTAACAAGGAAGACAACTCACTATCATTCAAGTTGATCTAAATAGGGTTTTGAAATGGTCAAAAGATTGGCAGATGCAGTATAATGCTGATAAATGTAAAGTTCTGAGGCTAGGTAATGATGATAGAATTACAAGATTCGAGCTAGCTGGTGTTGAGATTGCGAGAGAGATCTGGGAGTTATGATTAGTAAGAATTTAAAACCAAAGGATATATGCATGAATGTTCGTAATAAGAGAAATAGGACACTGGGATTTATTAATCGAACAATGATTAAGAAGAGACCTGTTGTTGTTCTTCAGCTATATTGCTCTGGTTAGGCCCCATTTAGATTATACAGTTCAGTTTTGGTCGCTGTATTATAGAATGGATAAAGAAAGATTAACAAAGCTTAACGTGCATTCACTGGAAAGGCGAAGAGTTAGGGGTGACATAATAGAGGTTTACAAGTGGATGAATGTACACAACATAGGGGATATTGATAAGGTATTAAAAGTATCAACACAAGTCAGAACACGAAACAATGGGTATAAATTGGATAAATTTTGATTTAGGAAAGACTTGGGTAAATACTGATTCAGTAACAGGGTTGTTGATTTGTGGAACCAATTACCGCGTAACGTGGTTGAGGTGGGGTCCCCTCGATTGTTTCAAGCGTGGGTTGGACATGTATTTAAGTGGGATTGGGTGGTTCTAAATAGGAGCTGCCTCGGATGGGCCAATAGGCCTTCTGCAGTTGCCTTTGTTCTTATGATACAGGTTTTTACAAGTGGATGAATAGATATAACAAAAGGGATATTAGTTGGGTATTAAAGGTATCAGCATAAGACAGAACACGAAACAATGAGCATAAATTGTATATGTTTAGATTTAGGAAAGACCTGGGTAAATACTGTTATGGTAACCGGTTTGTTGAGTTGTGGAACCAATTACCGCATAACGTAGTGGAGGTGGGATCCCTCGATTGGTTCAAGCGTGGGTTGGACATGAATATGAGTGGGATTGGGGGATTATAAATAGAAGCTGCCTTTTATGGGCCAATAGGCCTTCTGCAGTTACCTTTATAATTATGATTTTTATTATGTTATAACTGGGTGGCTATGAATAGGAACTGCTTCGTATAGGCTTTCTGCAGTTACCTTTATTCTTATGTTCTTTTCTGGGAACATCCCGTGCGTAGGTTCGAACCCTCATTACGGCCTTTGTGGATTTGTTCATATCATAATTATGTTATGATATGTGATGTCCGTTCATCACTTGTATACCTCTTACCTCATCGACGTTGATAACAAATGCGATATCAATAAGGTAATAAAAACATCAACACAAGACAGAACACGAAACAATTGGTATAAATTGTATAAGTTTAGGTTTGGCAAAGACCTGGGTAAATACTGTTAATGCATTGTTGTTTATTTGTTGAACAAATTACCGCGTAACGTAATAGAAGTATTATCCCTTGATTGCTTCAAGTGTAGTTTAGACACGTAGGTTAGAATGAGTTTGGGTGGTTATAAATAGGAGCTGCCTCGTATGGGCCAACAGGCCATCTTCAGTTACCTTTATTCATATGATCTTATAAGGTTTTTGCACCAACAATTTTGCAAGATTTCTGAACATTTTCATATCCAGCTAAATGCTAAGGAAATTACTAACCAGATAAATTTAAATAGTTTTGGCAACTGCTCGCCACCTCACCTCAGTCCACATAAAAGAAAGGTAGCGTTCAATTATCATCCAGTACAACCGACGAAACCTCTAGAGCGAAGTTGTGACATCCAAAATTCAACAATGGCAATCAGGAGCTCAACAATATTCACTGTCCTGTCAGTGTTTACAATTGTATATTTGCTGTTTTCAACGATAGTACCTAATGAGGCCACGAAAACCGAAAAAAGAAAAGGCAGGTTTGTTAAACGGGAAATTGAATTAACTGAAGACCCAAACTCTTTTTTCAAGTTACATGCTGAATTCAAGGAAACATTCCAGCCGCAATTGCAGCTCTTGCTCCCCAACATTCCTACTGAGGTTATGAAGGGCGCTGACTCTTTCCAGATTCTCAACTACATGAGAATGAAAAATGAAGGGACCAAACTTCAACGCGAAATCGATTCTGGTGTTCTGGCCGATGAGAAGAATAGTATGCTGATTGATAAACCCATTAATATTCCAAATTTCATGACTGAAGAGCAACTAAAGAAATTAAAGACGCACGAAAGAGCTTTAATAAATATGCTCGTTAACACTCGGAATGAGTTTATGAAACACCCAGACTACAACCAGCAGTCGGTGGATACAATTACAGATATGCTGCATAAGTATGTGCCGATTAAGGACCAATTTGGTCGCTCGATGAGACTTACTGAATTACTGAACATTGTGAAACATGGTGCCAAACGTACGCTGCCAAACTAATTTTAAACGAATCCTTTCGCTATTATTATTAAAAAGTGCTAATCGTGCAAACAACCCGGCTTTGTTAAATATTTTAAGCATGATGTACTTACAAAGTGATACGAAGATACCGAGAATTAGTTTACAATTAATGAAAATCATTTTGGAACCTGACAGTGGGTTCCAACTGGGGCCACGAAAGCCTGGTGGATAGCGCGCAGGACTCGTAATTCTGTGGCTCGGGTTCGATTCCCGCACGAGGCAGAAACAAATGGGCAAAGTTTCTTTCACCCTGAATGCCCCTGTTACCTAGCAGTAAATAGGTACTCAGGAGTTAGTCAGCTGTCACGGGCTGCTTCCTGGGGGTGGAGGCCTGGTCGAGGACCGGGCCGCGGGGACACTAAAAAGCCCCGAAATCATCTCAAGATAACCTCAAGAATCATGTATTTGCAATTACTATGTTGTTTCTTATGTTCTTCAAATTGCATTAAAGTTATTTGTCCTTAATTATTTTGTAAAGTGTTCTTTGGTTATATATATTAAATAAAACTTAATATTCTTCCAGTTTATTATTTGTTCCTACAATATGGCAAATTGGATGCAGTGTAATTCATTAATAAGCTCGAAAACTTAATAGACATGAAAAAATACAAATTTAAGCTCGGGTCGGGGTTCATTTATATATGAATGCCATTGCATATGCCATGAAATCTGTCCTTGGAACTGTTTGTGTGGATTGAAACCCTTAGATGATTGAGCTGTAGGAATGAGTCAATAAAAGCGTGTGTTAACAGGCAAATAGATAAGGTGCGGCAAGTCTCCCTACAACACACACCTCTGTTCTAATCACCGTTCCTCTATCTACAGCACAACGCAACAAGCACCTTGGTAGCTCCGATCATCCTCAACATAAACGCCTCCACCAACATCAGCACTGGTGCAGTCATCGGGAGGTATTGGGGGTGCACTGAATAATAAAATAGATTGGGCACTGATTAACGAAATAGAGAGTATTTCGTTAATCTCTCTTTATCATAGCAATATGGAAGTTGTAGTGAAGGACCTGGTGACTCTAGTGGGAGCCCTGAGGACAGAGTTGGACTCTCTGCGGGAGGAGGTGCGTCAGCTTAAAAAACAACGAGAAGTAACGAAGGAGGAGACCAGCAGTAAAGGGACCTCGTCTTGGAGAGTTGCGAAAGACAGGGGCCTTAAGAAGACTTTGATAAAGCCGCCTTCAAACGCCATAGCAGCTTCAAATTCATTTGACGTTTTGGAGGACGAGTGCTGTGGAGAGACTGTGGATCGCGCAAAAGGGAAAGCAACGAAGAGAAAGGAAGCGCAGGCCCCTCAGAAAGTAAAGGAAGTACCTAAGCAAACATTAGTTGTGGGAGATTCCCAGATAAGGTATTTGGATAGAACGTTTTGTGCTAGAGATAGGGGGAACAGGTTAAGGGTTTGCTATCCCGGAGCTGGCATTGGTGATATTATAAACAACATGAATGATATTATGGCTGGTAATGGGAACAATCCCATTATTTGCATTAGCGTGGGAGGAAATGATGTTGGTCGAGTCAGGAGTGAGGAACTGATTCAGAGGTATAAAACAGCCATAGAGTTAGTTAGGAGCAAGGGAGGAATCCCGATCATATGTGGCATTCTTCCAAGAAAGGGAGTGGGAAATGAATGGATATCGAGGGCACTTGGTGTCAATTGCCGGCTGGAAAGATATTGCAAATCAAATGCAATATCTTTCATAGACAACTGGGAACACTTCTATGGAAGAAATGAAATGTATGCTCGTGATGGGGTGCATCTATCGAGAGCTGGGGTTGTTGCTGTTGCGAACTCGCTAGAAGAAGTGGTTAGAGGAGTTTGTTTGGGTTTAAACTGTTAGTAGATAGAGGTATGGGAATTGATTTGGAGGAAGGAGGTAATAAAAGTATGTGTTTGTGGGAGAAAGGAATTGGCAAAACGATCAGGGAAAGAGAAGGTCCGCAAAATAACAATTCACTTAGGGTATATTACACTAACAGTAGAAGTCTAAGAAATAAAATTAACGAATTAAATGCTCTTGTCTGCACAGAAAAAATAGATATTATTGCACTTACCGAAACGTGGATGAATGTAGAAAATAGAGAACTATTAGCTGAATATCAAATATATGGATTTAAACTATTTCACACAGATAGATATATTAGACGAGGAGGTGGAGTAGCCATATATGTTAGGGACAATTTGAAATGTAGTCCCAAAGAGGGAATCAAAACAGAGCCACACACAGAAACTATTTGGATTGAATTAAACGAAAAAGCTAATAATATTATAATAGGAGTAATATATAGGCCACCAAATTTAGACAGAATGGACGCAAAGCATCTATGGGATGAAATATCTAGAGCATCTAGATCTAACAGTATTTATGTCATGGGTGACTTTAATTTTAGCGGAATAAACTGGTTGAACAAAACAGGGAATAGTGAAGCAGAAGATTTTCTAGAATTAATTGACGATTGCTTTCTTACGCAACACATTAAGGAACCAACACGGGAAAATAATATTTTAGATTTAGTGTTAACTAACAGGGAAACGCAAATTAATGACATCGAAATAGGGAGTGAGCTAGGGAGCAGTGATCACAAAGAAATCAGATTTAGCATAGAATGGAATAGACCAGTAGGAGAAAATTCTGTTAAAGTGCCAGATTTTCGAAAAGCTGATTTTAATAGCCTAAGAAATTTTTTGGGTCATATTGATTGGAAAGGCTTGGGTATGGGGTGTGGGCCGGTCTTGGAGCGAGACATGAACCCAGCGATAGGTGACTTAAATGGGGATTTCGATGTGGATTCAATATATAACTTATTTAAGAATATTCTAAACAAAGCACAGGAACGTAGTATACCATACAAATTGAATAGATCGTATACTAATGACCCAAAGTGGATAACAAAGAATTTGAAGAACCTTATAGGTAAAAAGAGAGCTTGGTACAAAAGGATTAAAAATGGGGAGGTCACTTTAGAACAGGAATTCGTACAACTGGTTAGAAATGTTAAAAAAGAGATAAGGAAAGCAAAAAGAAACTATGAAGTTCGCATAGCAGGGCAAGCAAAGACAAATCCTAAAGGGTTTTTTCAGTTATATCGTACTAAGACTAGGGAAAGGATAGGTCCATTAAAAACTGAGACAGGTCAAATAACAGATAGTGATGAAGAGATGAGTAGTATTTTTAATAAATATTTTGTATCTGTATTTACTAAAGAGGAACTTAACAATATGCCTTCAGCCGAACAAGTCTATGTGGGTGGGGACGAGGACAGGTTGACGAGTTTAGCAGTTACCAGGGAGGATGTTCTTAAACAAATAGTAAAACTCAAACCAAACAAATCCCCAGGGCCGGATGAAGTGTTTGCTAGGGTGCTTAAAGAATGCAAAGAGGAGCTTTGTGACCCACTGTCAACCATATTTAATAAATCAATAGAGTCAGGCAGAGTGCCAGAGTTTTGGAAAGTTGCTAATGTGATACCAGTTTTTAAGAAAGGAGATAGATCACTTGCGTCTAACTATCGACCAATTAGCCTAACGTCTATTGTGGGAAAGTTACTCGAATCTATAATAGCAAATAAAATTCGTCTTCATCTTGAAAAACATAAATTAATAATTGAGTCGCAACATGGTTTTATAAATGGCCGTTCATGTTTAACAAATTTGTTATCTTTTTATTCTAGCATTGTTGAGGCAGTTGATAGTGGTAAGGATTGCGATGTTGTATACCTTGACTTTAGCAAAGCTTTTGATACAGTGCCACATGAAAGACTGATTAAAAAAATAGAGTCTCATGGTATTGGGGGTGCTATATTAAGCTGGATTAGGGCATGGCTATACCAAAGGAAACAGAGAGTTAGTATAAATGGAATCAAGTCAGAGTGGGAAAATGTTGTAAGTGGAGTGCCTCAAGGCTCTGTCCTGGGACCTCTGTTGTTTATAATATATATAAATGATTTAGATTCAGGTTTGAGTAGCAACATTTGCAAATTTGCCGATGATACGAAAATCGGTAGGGAAATTAATTCGGAGGAGGACTCACTATCACTTCAAGTTGATCTAGATAGGGTTTTGAAATGGTCAAAGGATTGGCAGATGCAGTTTAATGCTGATAAATGTAAAGTTCTGAGGTTAGGTAATGATGATAGAGTTACAAGATACGAGCTAGATGGTGTTGTGATTGCGAAGTCGGATTGCGAAAGGGATCTGGGAGTTATGATTAGTAAGAATTTAAAACAAAAGGATCAATGCATAAATGTTCGTAATAAGGCAAATCGGACACTTGGATTTATTAATCGCAGCGTTAGTAACAAGACACCTGGTGTGGTTCTCAAGCTATATCTTGCTCTAGTTAGGCCCCATTTAGATTATGCAGTTCAGTTTTGGTCGCCATATTATAGAATGGATATAAATTCACTTGAACGTGTCCAGCGTAGGATGACTAAGTTAATTCCCCAAATTAGAAATCTTTCATATGAAGAAAGATTAACAAAGCTTAAGTTGCATTCACTGGAAAGGCGAAGAGTTAGGGGTGACATGATAGAGGTTTACAAGTGGATGAATGGACATAACCGGGGGGATATTAATAAGGTATTAAAAGTATCAACACAGGACGGAACACGAAACAATGGATATAAATTGGATAAGTTTAGATTTAGGAAAGACTTGGGTAAATACTGGTTCAGTAACAGGGTTGTTGATTTGTGGAACCAATTGCCGCGTAACATTGTGGAGGTGGGGTCCCTCGATTGTTTCAAGCACGGGTTGGATAAGTATATGAGTGGGATTGGGTGGTTATAGAATAGGAGCTGCCTCGTATGGGCCAATAGGCCTTCTGCAGTTACCTTTGTTCTTATGTTCTTATGTTCTTATGTATTTGGGGTGCTATATTAAGTTGGATTAGAGCTTGGCTATTCCAAAGGAAACAGAGAGTTAGTATAAATGGGGTTAAGTCAGAGTGGGATAATGTTGTTAGTGGAGCGCCTCAGTGCTCTGTCCTGGGACCTCTTTAATTATAATATATATAAATGATTTAGATTCAGGTTTGAGTTGCAACATCTGCAAATTTGCCGCGGATACAAAAATCGGTTGGAAAATTAACAAGGAAGACAACTCACTATCATTCAAGTTGATCTAAATAGGTTTTGAAATGGTCAAAAGATTGGCAGATGAAGTATAATGCTGATAAATGTAAAGTTCTGAGGCTAGGTAATGATGATAGAATTACAAGATTCGAGCTAGCTGGTGTTGAGATTGCGAGAGAGATCTGGGAGTTATGATTAGTAAGAATTTAAAACCAAAGGATATATGCTTGAATGTTCGTAATAAGAGAAATAGGACACTGGGATTTATTAATCGAACAATGATTAAGAAGAGACCTGTTGTTGTTCTTCAGCTATATTGCTCTGGTTAGGCCCCATTTAGATTATACAGTTCAGTTTTGGTCGCTGTATTATAGAATGGATAAAGAAAGATTAACAAAGCTTAACGTGCATTCACTGGAAAGGCGAAGAGTTAGGGGTGACATAATAGAGGTTTACAAGTGGATGAATGTACACAACATAGGGGATATTGATAAGGTATTAAAAGTATCAACACAAGTCAGAACACGAAACAATGGGTATAAATTGGATAAATTTTGATTTAGGAAAGACTTGGGTAAATACTGATTCAGTAACAGGGTTGTTGATTTGTGGAACCAATTACCGCGTAACGTGGTTGAGGTGGGGTCCCCTCGATTGTTTCAAGCGTGGGTTGGACATGTATTTAAGTGGGATTGGGTGGTTCTAAATAGGAGCTGCCTCGGATGGGCCAATAGGCCTTCTGCAGTTGCCTTTGTTCTTATGATACAGGTTTTTACAAGTGGATGAATAGATATAACAAAAGGGATATTAGTTGGGTATTAAAGGTATCAGCATAAGACAGAACACGAAACAATGAGCATAAATTGTATATGTTTAGATTTAGGAAAGACCTGGGTAAATACTGTTTATGGTAACCGGTTTGTTGAGTTGTGGAACCAATTACCGCATAACGTAGTGGAGGTGGGATCCCTCGATTGGTTCAAGCGTGGGTTGGACATGAATATGAGTGGGATTGGGGGATTATAATAGAAGCTGCCTTTTATGGGCCAATAGGCCTTCTGCAGTTACCTTTATAATTATGATTTTTATTATGTTATAACTGGGTGGCTATGAATAGGAACTGCTTCGTATAGGCTTTCTGCAGTTACCTTTATTCTTATGTTCTTTTCTGGGAACATCCCGTGCGTAGGTTCGAACCCTCATTACGGCCTTTGTGGATTTGTTCATATCATAATTATGTTATGATATGTGATGTCCGTTCATCACTTGTATACCTCTTACCTCATCGACGTTGATAACAAATGCGATATCAATAAGGTAATAAAAACATCAACACAAGACAGAACACGAAACAATTGGTATAAATTGTATAAGTTTAGGTTTGGCAAAGACCTGGGTAAATACTGTTAATGCATTGTTGTTTATTTGTTGAACAAATTACCGCGTAACGTAATAGAAGTATTATCCCTTGATTGCTTCAAGTGTAGTTTAGACACGTAGGTTAGAATGAGTTTGGGTGGTTATAAATAGGAGCTGCCTCGTTATGGGCCAACAGGCCATCTTCAGTTACCTTTATTCATATGATCTTATAAGGTTTTTGCACCAACAATTTTGCAAGATTTCTGAACATTTTCATATCCAGCTAAATGCTAAGGACAATTACTAACCAGATAAATTTAAATAGTTTTGGCAACTGCTCGCCACCTCACCTCAGTCCACATAAAGAAAGGTAGCGTTTAATTATCATCCAGTACAACCGACGAACCTCTAGAGCGAAGTTGTGACATCCAAAATTCAACAATGGCAATCAGGAGCTCAACAATATTCACTGTCCTGTCAGTGTTTACAATTGTATATTTGCTGTTTTCAACGATAGTACCTAATGAGGCCACGAAAACCGAAAAAAGAAAAGGCAGGTTTGTTAAACGGGAAATTGAATTAACTGAAGACCCAAACTCTTTTTTCAAGTTACATGCTGAATTCAAGGAAACATTCCAGCCGCAATGCAGCTCTTGCTCCCCAACATTCCTACTGAGGTTATGAAGGGCGCTGACTCTTTCCAGATTCTCAACTACATGAGAATGAAAAATGAAGGGACCAAACTTCAACGCGAAATCGATTCTGGTGTTCTGGCCGATGAGAAGAATAGTATGCTGATTGATAAACCCATTAATATTCCAAATTTTCATGACTGAAGAGCAACTAAAGAAATTAAAGACGCACGAAAGAGCTTTAATAAATATGCTCGTTAACACTCGGAATGAGTTTATGAAACACCCAGACTACAACCAGCAGTCGGTGGATACAATTACAGATATGCTGCATAAGTATGTGCCGATTAAGGACCAATTTTGGTCGCTCGATTAGACTTACTGAATTACTGAACATTGTGAAACATGGTGCCAAACGTACGCTGCCAAACTAATTTTAAACGAATCCTTTCGCTATTATTATTAAAAAGTGCTAATCGTGCAAACAACCCGGCTTTGTTAAATATTTTAAGCATGATGTACTTACAAAGTGATACGAAGATACCGAGAATTAGTTTACAATTAATGAAAATAATTTTGGAACCTGACAGTGGGTTCCAACTGGGGCCACGAAAGCCTGGTGGATAGCGCGCAGGACTCGTAATTCTGTGGCTCGGGTTCGATTCCCGCACGAGGCAGAAACAAATGGGCAAAGTTTCTTTCACCCTGAATGCCCCTGTTACCTAGCAGTAAATAGGTACTCAGGAGTTAGTCAGCTGTCACGGGCTGCTTCCTGGGGGTGGAGGCCTGGTCGAGGACCGGGCCGCGGGGACACTAAAAAGCCCCGAAATCATCTCAAGATAACCTCAAGAATCATGTATTTGCAATTACTATGTTATGTTTCTTATGTTCTTCAAATTGCATTAAAGTTATTTGTCCTTAATTATTTTGTAAAGTGTTCTTTGGTTATATATATTAAATAAAACTTAATATTCTTCCAGTTTATTATTTGTTCCTACAATATGGCAAATTGGATGCAGTGTAATTCATTAATAAGCTCGAAAACTTAATAGACATGAAAAAATACAAATTTAAGCTCGGGTCGGGGTTCATTATATATGAATGCCATTGCATATGCCATGAAATCTGTCCTTGGAACTGTTTGTGTGGATTGAAACCCTTAGATGATTGAGCTGTAGGAATGAGTCAATAAAAGCGTGTGTTAACAGGCAAATAGATAAGGTGCGGCAAGTCTCCCTACAACACACACCTCTGTTCTAATCACCGTTCCTCTATCTACAGCACA